>NW_015090880.1:3280987-3504027 GCF_001431845.1 Calidris pugnax
AACTTTGGATACAGCTGATGGAGGACCCAGCACAGGCCCTTCACGATTGCAAGGCTTTATCTACCATTTCATGTGTTGAAGAGTGTTCTCTGAAGTCAGTTTACTTCTCTACTCTTTCTAACCTTTCTTACGGACCATTTAAAAGACTCTCACAGGCTATTTCCAAATCTGAATCTTTTATTAAACTATCAATTTCTGCCAGATTGATTCAGTGAAAAGAATCTGAAACTAAACCCCCATAAAACATCATCTCTGTCCGTACCTTTTCCAATAAATTCAACGTTACTTTTTAATTGTTAGCTTCAATGTTTACTTTCTAAATGTATTTTTGTCTTGTTTGTAAGGATATTTAAGCAAGTGGGAAAGCGCGTTTAATTTTGGATTCAAATGGAACATTTTGTTCAACCCCGAAAGAAAGCTTAATTATTATTTTTAAGTCTGCCAAAAGCTTAGACAAATTTTCATGTCGTGTTGACTAATTTTTTTTTAAATTGGAAATAAACTAGAAAATCTTTTCCAAAGCTGTACCTACAGTTTATATTTTTTTCAGTTAGAAATAAGATGCAGTGTAAGTGTGCATAGGTGGATGGCTACAGCAGAGGGAGGTTAATTCTCATCCCTTTCCTGACATCGTTATGGTGTCACAGATTGAGAACAAACCCACCGGGCTGAGCAGAACCTGTTTGCAAAATAAAGTGTGGCTCGCTGTGAACATATGCTTGGGATTTGTTCCTAAATAAGTAAATTTAAAGAAAAAATCTCTCCAAAATGAAAGCACAGGTGGCTTTCACTGTCGCTTGCAGAGGAAAAGGGCAGGTTGAGAAGGGGGAAAGGCGAGTGAAATGTCTCTGACTGCCCTGTGCCTGCCCAGGGAGAAGTCAACGCTCAGGAACTCCTTGGATGGAATCCCCTGGTGGAGAAGTTAACCCAGAATTGATAGCAAATTGAAAGCAAATGCACTTAAGAGTAGCAAGGAGAAATTCAGTTACTATTGCAATGCGCTATCACCCTTTTAAAACTTGCTCGAAACAATCTGAGAGCATAAAGCAGTGTCTTTGCGCATCTCCCCATTGAAGTTTGTTTCAGATGATGTTCAACAGCACCGAAGATGAAGGTTTGCTTTGCCTTTGATGTAGCCAGGGAGCCTGATAGGCTTCTCAGATGATTTGCAAAACAGGTCTGATTTGAATTTAATTTTTAAAGATGAGTCCAGCGGCGTCCCCCAGGGAAGGGAGGTTTCAGCCAGACCCGTGGTATGGACCAACAGGTCACCATTCCCTAATCAAGTCCTCTCCAAAGCCTAAATGTCCATCAAGAGTATTTAGGGCACATTATTAATTACTGTTTATAGTTTTTTTAAAGATTATAATTTTCTCTTTTAACTTTGATTTACTATGACAAGCAAGAAAGGAAGAAAGTTACTGCTGTAACTTAAATAAATACCCAAAAGCTTGAATACTCATCAGAGACGATGCAGGCCACAGGGAATTCCTCCAGTCTGGCAGAAGACAGACAAAAGCTGTTTTCCAGGCTTTTTGGGTAAAAGCAGAGGGATTGCTGTGGCAGGAGAGAGCCCTCTCCTCAGCACCCTCTCCTTTCCCCGCCGTGTGGAGCAAGTTGGGGTGCCTTTATTTGGGTAGAACCAGATCTTCTGAGCTCCTTTTTCCCAAAGTCACTGTGGGAGATGGTTTAGATAAATCCTTATCAGAATTCAGGCCAACTCAAGGCTCTGACATGCATAGACGTCCTTAACCTTTTCAGGAAAAATATGCAGAAGTGCTCTAAGGACAGTTGGGCACAAAAGTGTCGGGTAAGAAACCAAATCCTCTTAACTAAGCTACAGCCAGGTCAAAAATGGGAGGTTTTCGGGAAAAGAATTTGAGAAAAACTTGTTGGTGGAAATATATTGAGCTTAGGCAAGAGAAATCCATGCACAGAGATGGCAATAAGTGTATAAATGATTGATGAAAAGGAAAGAACAGTCCTAATAGTTCAGATAATTTATTTATACCAAATAGTGTAAGCAGGACCAAAGATGTACTATTTTATCTAGAAAAATGTTTTTAAAAAGCTCTATTATACAGTATTACAAACTTTTGAATAATAGGTTGGCCAGTGCTTTCACATCTTTCCTAGTCCACAAAGAGTCCTTGGAAGTTCATACAGGGACCCCTAAACTCTATTTAGGGGGTTCTGTTCTGATAGGTAGAGGGTATCTATTCAGGATAACGAAGGTCTTTGCCCCAAACTGTGCTGATGATTTGTGTTTGCAGTTGTTAATTGCCCTTAAGGCATTACTGGAGCCACCTCCCTGCTCTTGGGGTCTGACCCAGCTCTGACAAATCTTTCTGAGAGATCTCTACGGAAGGTGGAGGAATCAGGGACTGTCACTGACAAATTTATAGAAATACAAAAATAAGCGCTTGGGCTATTGTAGAACCTCAGTGATGTTAATCTCAGCTTCAGATATCAAATTAGCAATAGTAAATATTTTTTCTCTTCCTTTGTTAAATCGGGCTAGACTATCCTTTCTACAATAAATAATGCATTGCATTGACTTTCAAGTATTTCTTTTTGTATTAGTTTAGGTAGGGAGTAAAATAGTATCTGCTGCAACATCTTGCTGGAGCTGCTAGAAAGTTACCCGTGCAATAAATAAATAAATAAGCGAATGAATAAATGTATATTAATTAGGAAGCTTGATCTTGAGCAGGGACACACTGGCTTTGTAAACAGACCTTGCACTCAAGCTCAGTCAAAATCTAAATCCAGGTTTGTGACTTGTTTTCACTTCACTGCCTGGGAAAAAAATGTGAAAACACAATTTTCTAGTGTAATAAGATGCAAGTTGCATTACCTTCCAATAGCTATGATCCAGCTGGATTTCAGATTTTTAGTTCCTTACCTGCAGCTACGCACATATTTAAAAAAATCTACTTTTTCCAACTTAGGAAAAATTTCAGTAGATAACGTGTTTCTGGCAGAGGCTCCTCAGGTTGTGGCTACACGATCCTTAGGTGCTGAGAAAACATTTGACATGAGAGAATGGCTGTTCTCCAACAATTTGAGTTTCATTCCCACTCTTTACGTGGGTCAGAGGGCTTTATGCCTCTCTATCCGAGGCTGTAAAGACCTCTGGTGTCATCTCCTTGTATTTCCCACTGGACCAAGGCAGGAGATAAGAAAGTGTGCTCTCTCCTTTGTTGTCCTTCAGGATCAAAGGTTGTAATGGCTGCGATTTGGATTGCGGAGCAGAAAAGTGATTTATGCGTCTAGAAAGCTGCAAATAGGATTTCAATTATTTGTAGGTAGTATATAGATTTTTTATGACTGATCCTAATAAGCCCTTTTTAGCATTTGACAGGCAGAAGCGTGTGCATTTTTACCAAGGAAATCAAATGGGGGAGAGGAAAGTGATTTGATTACGCTCGGTGGGAGGTGGTTGACTAATGGACACGTAAAGGACTATGTTGCAAATTGGAGCAGATGAGGTACAGGATGCAGGCAGCTAAATGGCAGCTCTTGTTACTCCTGCTTTCCCTGCCTTGGAGGAGTCTGCAGAAGCCACCGTGCGGGCTCTTCCCTCTACCCGTGGAGAAAATGAGGCACCTGAAGGCCAGGTGTACCCTGCATCTTTTAGGCAGAAATGGTGCAGGTTGATCTGTTTGCGGTACAAACAGAGGATCTCGCATCTGACTGCTGAGTAGGAAAATGCCAAAAACAAACAGGCTCAGCAGGTCCGTGGGGAAATCTGAGAGCGTAAGCAAAGCTTAAACTTCAGGCCCTTCCATGGCTGGCTCAGGGCTGCAGAAAAGTACCTCTTTTGAAACAGGGTCTTTCTTGAAGTGCCGGTGGGTGGTAGGACCTTCATCGCAGGGTCCTGCTGCCGGGTATGAACGTGCTCTGGGGTTGTCTCTGACCAGGGTCCTGCTGCCAGGTATGAACGTGCTCTGGGGTTGTCTCTGACAGCCCAAAGTGGCTATTGAGTCATCAGATGCCTTTCTGTCACTGGAAATAAGAAATTATTAATATAATGTCTATCTGTAATGTTTTTTTTTTTCCTGCAGCCATGTCCAGAGCCGTGCCCAGGGCTCCTAGGGCTGTCCTGCAGCCCCTGGTGTGTGCAAGCACAGTGACCTCAGACCCAAAGCTGCACCCTCCTGTGCTAAATGTTCATGGTTTTGTCTTTGGGGAAGCATTTCCTTACTGGAATCAGGCTCCAGGGTAGCAAAAGGTTGGGCTCTTTCCCAACTGGCATCTAGGGCTGGAGTGAGGAGGACACCGTCAGCTGTAGGATTTGGGGCATCAGCTTTTAGCTGTGGTGATGGGGTGATGGAGACACCCCATAAGGGTGATAAGCTGCACACAACCAACAGATAGTCAAAGGACTGAGCATGGAGATACATTTTTTTTAAAGATATATCCTTGCTCTTCATACACGCCCACACAGAAGCAAAATGCCAGCAGGGACAAGTTGTATTTCTCTTTTATGTAAGATAGAGGCTTCTGTGGTCCCCGTTACCTAAGCAGCTCAGCACCTCCTAAATCTGTCATTTATTTCACAGCACCATATTAAATTGATATTATGGGGTATGGATGTACCAAGGGGCTGAATAACACAAACAAGTTGGCACAGGGGGTCCGGAGTGCAGGGAGCAGGGAATTGGTCCCTCATTTTCTTCATTTCCTGACTATCAGAAAATACTCTCATCCGTGTTTTCATCCTTCTCCCAAGATCAGATCAGTTTCTGCAAAAGCACAAATGCTTCAATTTCTTCCTACTGTTTTCTCTGAAAACTTCACATTTTATCCATTAGCTTTACAATTTTAAAGTTTACTTGCTCTAGAGGGGTAAGATTATGTGCTGCTTTTGCTGTGTACCCTGTGACATGAAAACAAATTATTTTGCCTTGCCATTAATTTTTTTCACATTGTTACCCAGAAACGCTTTAGTGTTTCATTAAAAACAAAACCTTGGAAAATGTCAATTCATAAATGCCTCCGTAGCCCTCAGACTGACAGTATACCCCTTGGAATAAAATTATAATGCCTTTGTAGCACACATTAATGTCCACGATTTGGTACTTTATGGGATGTAGTGTGGAAATAGACCTTTTTCCTCGGAAGAGGTCATCTGTGTGATGCTCACTGTGTGAGGAAATAGTGGAGGTGCTGGATAGGGAAGGCAGCTTGGAGGACCTCAGCAGCCTAAGCACAAGGCTTTTGAAATACGTCGCCAGCCCGTCTTGGCAATACCCCTGTGTTCATTAGTAAAACAAAGGGATCGTTTCCAAGGGTGTTATAAATATCCAGTATTACACAAAGCCCTGCCTGTATCCAGCCTTCATAATATGGCACTTTGTCAGTCCGTTGCAGAATAAACCTATGAGTGTCGTCGTGTGCGAGCTCGGTAAAAGCTGTTTGTGTTTTCTTTAGACAACTTGGGAGATAAGGCTTGTGACTACTGAATCATGCTCGTCTAATACATTTATTCTTCTCTTATGAGAACACATATCCTCCTATATAGTTTCAGACGTCTAGAGTAGCGGTGGTAATAAACAGATGTGTTATATTGGTCCAACTAAAAGCGCTGAGGAGATGAGTAAATAAAAAGAGAGATGCAGGAGATGGATGCCGTAGCGAAAGCTAAGGGGCCCTGAGCATCCGTGCTCTGGCAGCGTACAGCTTTATTGCTGGTGGCACTGTTGATAGACTATTTGCGTGTAAAAGATGGTGTACAATGCTGATCTGACAGCCCTTTATGTAAATACTTACCAAAATATTTGAGGGCAAAAAGCACTTCAATCTCTGGAGTCCATAAGCCTGAAAAGAACTTGCCATAAGGCGTATTCTTCTCTAGGTAATTTTCTTTTCACTCCCCTAAAGGCAGAACTATTAAGAAGACATGAGATCTTTATTATTTTTGTGTCAGTGCTGGAGGAAAAGATCCTACACAATATGCTCATTAAAAGGTCGGGTTTTCTCATGATGCTATGTGAGGTTTATTTTATATTTTTGTTTGGGTTTTGTTGGGTTTTTTTGGTTTGGTTTGTTGTGGTTTTTTGTTTTTTTTTTTTTTAATGTAGGCTCTGTGGAGCATGTTTCTGCAGTTACAGGTTTACTTTTTCTGGTGTAATTGAATTATTAACCCGCCAGAGGGTCGGCAGAATGGCTTCTTTCTGTAACGGTGCAGGACAAATCCCAGTATCATTATTCACATTGAGAAGCGCCGTGCTCGGCATGAGGCCTCACTGAAGGATCTATCTGCAAAGTGTGTTGCTGCTGGAAATCAAATGGGTAGTTCCTTATAAATGAAACCACAGCACAGGCTACAGAAAATCAGAAGCGGTAACACAAGCCTGGGTGGATGTGAAAAACCCCGATGCGGTGGGATGCAAATGACCTCAAGCTTTGCTTATTCAAAAAGAGTAAAACAAACAAAAAACCTCCCCAAATCCCCAGTGGACTTTTGGAAAACCTCTAATCATCCTTGCATGGACTGCAGGGCTGTATTCCTGTGCACTCAATAGAATCCCTTTTCTGTTTCAAACACCTGCTGCAAATCTTTTGCAACCCAGAATTAAATTGTTCAGTTCCTGAAACGGAATATTTCAGTTCCCAGCACTGAAATCTGTTGAAACTTTGTGTGTACTTTAATAGAAGAAGATTCTCTGTAACATACCTTCCTCGGCACAATTCTTCATTGGGCACAATGGTATATCCTCATTATTTATATATTCTGGGTCTTCTTTATCCTCTGTTCCCCACTGCACACCTTAGCAAAGAAAGAAAATTTACGGTCTGGTGTCTGCAGCCTTTTCTCCACAAATACAAAAGAAATAATGCTGCAATAAATAACAGATGTCAGGTCATGTCACAGTGTTACTTTGAGATGAGAAATGCAGTGTTAACCAGAGAGTTTACAAGTCATATGAGCTAGAGGGTAATTAAGCATTACTGTTGCTAGCCAGGCGTATTTAGCAATATAACAATGAATAAAGCAAAGTAAAGAAAATGTGGAAATCAAAAGCACATTTTGTGCCTTTACCTGAAGCTCCCTAAAACCAGAAATCTGACATTGACATAATTTTGTCCCACATGAAGTGTTTTTAAAACTCTTATGTGCCAGGTTGACCTTGGCAGGGTGTGAGGGGCCCAACAAGCTGCTCTCCTCAGTGGGACGAGGGGAGAGAGTAAGATGAAATAATCACAGGTCGAGATAAAGGCAGTTTAATAAAGAAAATGAAGGCCACATGTGAAAGCAAAGGAAAACAAAAGGATTTATTCTCTACTTCCCATCAGCAGGGGATGTCCAGCCACTTCCCGGGAAGATGGGCCTCAGCACATGATCATGGGCGATTTGTTAACCAAAAAAGTGACAAGATTTTTAAAATAAATAGAATGTTATAAATTGATCTTCCAACCTTCTCCACTCTCTTAATATGCTACATTTCCCTCACCCCCATTCCTTGCCTGTAGTTGCCACTGAACTCAAACCTTATGTGTAGCAACACAGATCTTTTGTAAGGTCGCTGGAGTGAACCTGGTCTGTTCTCCAGTCCTGCACAATTTAGAAGCTGTGGTAGATGTATAAACACTCCCAGTGTTTCTCTGTGTCATATGATGCAATGAAGGACTCCATCTTGCACTGCAAGTAGAGCAATAATAGAGCAGATGGGAGGAAATGCCAGTTCCATCAGGTCTAAGACTGTTAAATAGTGTCTTACTGTCAAGAAAAGAAATAGGACAGTTTCTACAGCATTAGTGGGTTGCCCTAAAATTCTACAGGCTCTGAGTCACTAACTTCAATTATGGAAATGGAAAAAGGTTGGCAGGTAACCCCACTGTCTGTTGGTGAGTTAGAATTAAAATTTAGGAGGAAACGTGTCTAGAACTTTAAAACAGAAAGTGGTTAAAGACTGAATAAAGACCTAAGAGCTTGATAGGAGGCTACTGAAGCTAATGGAGGGATTCTCTACTGAATCCCTCGAACTTTGGATCAAACTGAAATAAAAAAAAACCCAAGAGGAATTTTGCTGGTGAAAAATTGTATAATATCCAGTGGGCCATAAAGGAAGGAAGGAACTGCCTCATGTAAATAAATCAAATGACGTCATTGAGAATGAGGAGGAGCATAGTCGATTCCTGCGTTGTTCCTAGGAATGCTTGGTTTCCTTTTTTAGTTCAAAAGTGGTTCATATTTCCATGATGGATAGTTACTGTATTCTCAAATAACCACAAGCACGACAGTAACTCAGGCATCCCTCCATCCTGCTGTGAGTTAACGTCGCTCCCAGAAGGTCCCGTCCTGATGTACGGTGCTCAGCTCCAACAAATCAGCGCTTCTCCTACCGGAGACTAACGCTCCTTTCAAAGCGCTCTCCTCTGGGGGTGGCCTCTGCACAAATTATGTCAAAATCACATTAGTATGCCCATTGGAAAGGTAGTGCTGAGGATAAGATGGTATCTTCCAAGAGCACAAAACAGCTGAATCTTAGTAGGGGGTATTTGCTCCATCTCCAGCATTTCCTGTTTAGTTGAGCTGTATCTTGTTCCTGGTTTTTTCTCTCCCCATAAACAACCATAAAAATCACTTTTTAAAGCCCCAAAGACAAAGTAATACAAAGTAATGGCATGTAACATGAATAATAGAACTGTATTTTGACTTCATTTCCCTTTTTGCGTGACTTAAGTATTATAATTACTAATTTATAGCACAGAGGAGTGCATGGTGCGCCACAGATGAGAAACTTGCAGTCTAAATAGTTTGGACAGCTCAGGTATGAAAGTTGCATACTAAATAGAAACATGCAAACTCTTTGGAGAAAAAAAAAAAAAAAGTTAACTTGTACTCTAGGTGTGTCCTCCTCTTCACAAGAATGTCCTTTTCCTGGATTGATGATCAACATGACCACCAACTGCCCAACCCGTCCTCCTTGGCCAGCTTGTCCTGTCTCTGCTTCCTCTCAGCTTCTATGGGAAGCTGAAGAAGTCCTTGACTGATGTAAACATCACTTAGCAACAACTAAAACAATGTGCATTATCAACATTATTCTCCTACTAAATCAAAAACACAGCAGAAGGAAAATTAACTCTCTCCCAGCTGAAATGAGGATGGTGTCCCAGCAGTGTGACCTCTCTGCAAGGGGCCGCAGCTCCTGCTGTGTGGTGGAGAAGGTAGCAGTGGAATTCTGATGCGCTACACGATTGCTTCAAGAACCAAGCATTAAAGTGTTCTTAAATTCTTTCTGATATCCTTAGAAGGGATTTCGATATATGGAAGGAACCCTCAAACAAAAAAACCCACCCAATGACACTCATGAGTGTCATGATTTTGGAAGTCTTGCTCTACCTTAAAAAATTATTCCAGCATTTCATGTAGCCTGCTGCATTTCTTCACCGTTCTGATTAGGTACAGACACGGAACGAGCAATTAAACCACGCTGAGAGGAAGAGCAACGTGGGCTCTGTGTGTGGGATGGTTTCCAGGTGGGATAGCTTTCATAAGTGCCTTAAAAAACATTCTGCCTCATGGCTCTTTAGAGGCCTCCCCACAGAAGCAGCTCAATTATTCATTCAGAGCAGAAACCGTTTTATTACATGTCTTGTAGTTGGAATGGTTAGACTGAAATGTGGGACACTCTGCTCTCAACAAGGTTCTGGTACTTGCATTTGTACTTGCACTTGTCCTGCAGAGCGGTAAAAGAGTTGCCAACACCAGCTGGGAGATAGGAATATCATTAGCACATATTTTGTTTTGTATCTTCAAGGTTAGAACAAATCACAAAACCTCTGCAGCTGAAGAGGGAAAAAGAGCACAGTTCCGGAATTAAACTTGTTTTTCAGATCAGTCCAGGCAAGTTTTAAGATACGATTGAACGTTTGCCTTTGGCCCAGGGGAAGATCACCGCTGTATTGCATCATCCCACTCAGAGGGTCTGTTCTTCTCCTTGATTGAAAACTGTTCTTTCTGCCCCAAAAGTATGTTTTCTGCTCTCGGGGTGCCTGCAGTGGGCAGTCAGGAAGGGAGGTGCAAACCTGAGGTGCTGGACAGTCCACTCCTGGTCTCCCTCTGCCACCTCTCCCCACCCGGGGGTGACACTGAGGACCTGACCCCACCACGATGGCTGCTCCTGGCCAACATGGGCTCCCCTCCTCTTGCTACTGGGGTTGTATCCAGTTCTTATTTAGATACTCACCCAGGAGCTGCGCGATTTATAACTGCTTTGGGTTAAGAAAAGACACAGAAACTTTTAGCATTTTTCTGGGTGAAAAAAAAAGATGTTTTCCCCATTCATATTGAGCATGAAATTGTGCACATTCAAATTCGTATCGTGCCAGGAAGGTCCAAGGCTGAACTGGGGGCTGTGTGGTACCACAATCTGGCGCCGCATTAGCAGTGAATGATTTTCAAAGATTTTCCTTGAACTAACATTGACTTAATTGTGTAACACATTATATATTACCATATGTACACATTACCAAGGCTCTTGATTATTTTCTAATTTGAATTTCTCCAGCGGTTCTCTAAAGGGCACTAATTCAGTATCACTGTAAAAATTAAAGTAACTTACCACCACGATGCTTGCCTGGAACCGTCGAACCGAGCAGAATATCTCCCCATCTCTCCGTAACTTTGCATTTCCCCAAAGTGAAGAGTGCCTAGTTAATTGTGGTCAGTGTTTACACAGTAAATGAGCATGGTTTCAAATTGTTCTGCTCTATTTTAAAATTGGATTAGTTTATGTTTCTTCATAAAGCGACTGCATTTGGTCAAGCTCATTTGTCGACGCTCCCGAGACAATCAGACCAGCAATGAATCGTCTCATCCAATGCGTAAACGAGCTCTGCTGGTCCATGAGTGGTGGCGTGTCCTGCAGACAGGCTGACCTCTTCATCTCAAAGGGCAAGACTGAGCCTGGAGGCCCTGCCGGCACAATGTGGTGGCCCCCAGATGGCATAACATCTCAGAGAGACACCTCTTTGTTGGGCCAGCAGCGAAATGCCGATGGACAGGAGGTGTAGGTTTGCTGCTGCACTGTGCTTCAGTGTATATCTCCAGGAAATAAGTTATTCCAACTCTGAGAGAGCATAACATCTATCTTCTTTCATGGTTAAGATCTGGAGAAACAGAGGAAAGATACATTCCTACTTGCCAACACAGAATTGCCACTAGCATGACTCCATGTCCTTCGTGCTAACCCAAAGCTAAGGGATTGATGAGATTTAGGTAGCTTTGCTTATTCTGCTCCCTTAGAGGGCTGGAGCCCTCTGCTCTGGGGACAGGCTGAGAGAGTTGGGGGGGTTCAGCCTGGAGAAGAAAAGGCTCCAGGGAGACCTTAGAGCCCCTTCCAGTCCCTAAAGGGGCTACAGGAGAGATGGGGAGGTTCTCTGGATCAGGGAGGGGAGCCCTAGGAGGAGGTGGAACTGTTTTAAACTGAAAGAGGGCAGATTTAGATTAGATATTAGAAAGAAATGCTTCGATCTGAGGGTGGTGAGGCACTAGACCAGGTTGCCCAGAGAAGCTGTGGCTGCCCCATCCCTGGAGGGGTTCAAGGCCAGGCTGGATGGGGCTTGGAGCAACCTGGTCTGGTGGGAGGTGTCCCTGCCCAGGGCAGGGGGTTGGAGCTGGATGATCTTTAAGGTCCCTTCCAACCCAAACCATTCTGTGATTCTGTGATTCTTGTTCTAGTTTCTTCTCCAGTGTTTGCTGTCAGGATTGAAAGTGTCAGAAGCTCTTAATGCTACCAGAAGAATTAACAGACAGACTGCAGGTGTCATTGAACACTCTTGTGCTCTGATCTTAGAAGGCGAAATCACGCAGCCTGGCAGAGTAGCCTGAAGCTTGGCAGCTGTGGTTCTCCGTGATTTGTGAATACTGTTTTCCTACCTGAGCCACCAGAAATTACCTTCCACTCACTGATGCTCTATTGAGGAGACCAGCGGGGTGTCGGTGTGTACAATTCCGGCTGCCGTTTTATTAGAAAAAGAGAGGTCCCTCGTTCTGCACATAAACTGTTGAACAATGGTATCTTCTGCACACCTGCAACACAAAATCATAGTAAATGAAGACAGGATCACCCCAGAGATGTTTGAACCTCCATGAATTTTTCAAAGAGAGTGGCCTGAGGTTTTAATTTATAGTCTCATCCATGCTCAGATAAACTGCAGCTTCATGATTTCATGCCCAGCGTGAGAGCACTGCAGTCAGCATGCCCACCACAACTTGTTTAATGAATATGCTAATAGGTAAGTTAAGGATAGGAAAGGAAGGTGGGAAACTTATGGCTGAAGCCCAGCTCAGAATTGAGATGCCCTTTCTACCTCCTGTGCTAAGAACGGCACACAGCTTCCCAACGACTCCATTCCAAGTACAGATCAACCTCCTTCTCATGGAAGAAATCATCATGAAATCAAGAAAATTCATCAATGAAATCAAGTAACTATGAAATGCAATACAAGAGTAAACTTGAACATCTTTGAGAAACTCCAGATCCCAATTCAGATTAAAGACGTGGGCATTCCCTTACCCGGGGGAGGTGACAGCAACATCCTCCTGAACATGAATGAACTTCACCTCTGGGTAGGCTCTCGTCTTCTCTGGAGTTGCTGGTAACTGTAAAATAAGTGACAGCTCAGATAATATGTTTTAAATGAAGATACAAAAATACATACAAATGGATTTGTGATTATTTAGCGATTTCAGGTGTATCACCTCAACTGATCTCACAAAACACGTACAGGAAAAATGGCACGTGTGTGAAATTCTGGGGTTTGTTGTCTTTTGGGAAGAAAACAAGACTAACACAGAGCAACATCTGGGTTGCTCTGTGGCCCAGATATTTATTGGATGCCTTCATGTGGATGCAAACACACTTGCGTTGGCATCATTGGCATTTTTTATGCTTTTATCTATTTCTTCCTGTCCTACTTCTACAGGATTTCTGATGCATTGTGTGGTGTATTGTCCTTCTGTAGCTAAAACATACTTAGACAGGACTGCCTTTCTCAGAAATCCATTAAATCAGGAGTCTTAAAATAGTTTGCTTGCTTTTATATAAGTGGTTTTGAACCTTATTGAATATGAATTTAAACACTATAAGCAAAACACGAGTGTTTGGTTTCTAATACATTTATAGCCCTCAGTGCTTGAAATGAGTTTATCCAAAGGATTCTGTTCATGTGAGAGAAATTGCTGTGATCAATCACCGCGTAGTCAGGGATCAAAGAAAACGCTGAAGCAAGGACTGGGTTTCATTTCACCCCTTTGGCGAAAGACAGGGACAGTGCAAGGGAGCTGATAGAGGTTGGGAAGGAATCAACAATTAATTTGAGATGTTCCTTCCCCCCTACACACCCCGAGTCCCTTAAAATTATATGAAAACACACGTTTGATTTACTTCCTTCACATGACAAATCTACCTTTCAGGGACAACCACAAGCTTTGGCTGATGATGCTGTTGGCTGCAGGTTCCTCTCCCTCCTTGTCCCTACAGAAGTTAAATACAGTATGAGGCACTTTTTCCTCTGGTTTGCCCAGATCGCTGTTCCTTCATAGGAAATAAGTTAGAGAAAGCTGGAGAAAAATCCAAATATACAGGAATTTGAGTTCTTTGATTCTTCACTGAGCAAATAACACTTTTCTCGCTCTCCTTCCCTTATGTGTGTCAGGTAATAGCTGTTTCTTAAAAGGTTATAATGCGTATTTGAGCCCAACTTCAAGCGTCAGCTAAGAGGGAAAAGCTAAAGATGCTAAAGATACTAAAGCTAAAAGCTAAAGCTGTGCTCTCTGTTAATACTGGAGATGCCTACAGATACCTTTTGCACTGCAGGATGTCCCCATGGAAGAAACTGTACCTCCAAGACACAGAGCTGGACCACTGCTGCCCTCAGGGCAAAAAAACAGCCATTGTGTCCATGGAAATCAGAGCTTCTGGTTCACGTAATCCACAGAAAAAAATAATCTTGGGAGATTTATGTATCAAAATGCGATTTCTACATCTGATGTTGTCCAAACTCCATTGCCCCCTCCCCAAAAACTGTCATACCTCACTGTTGGATGAAATAAAAAGGGAGCTACATCCATAAAGAATTTGAATAGAGAACCAGGAGAGAAAAGCACACAGGTCCTGTCCCTTCTGTGAGTAGGACAACTGTGTGAGAGAGGAGAAGTGGGGATTCAATCCCTGTTGCCCACCACAAAGGTGGTGCCTATGGAGATGAAGTGATGAGCGCGTCTCGATGGCAGGTTGGATGTGCTGTATCTCGGATGTCAATCTTGCAGGATGCGTGCAGATAATCCATCCCTGCCTGATGTATTATGCAGCCCTGGAATCAATTTAAGGCTACACTTCAGGTTGGCCCAGGGCCAGCTGCCATCAGCAGCAGAGCATCGCGCAGTGTCGCCTACGGTGCCGCTTGTGGAGGAGCAATGGCTGAGCTCGCCCACGCCGTCTGAAACAAGAATTAGTCTCTCCCTACCCCCTGAGAAGAGATTGTCTGGTATCAGCTCGCTACAGCTGCCCTGACACAGGTTATCTGCTGGCTTCCAGGGACTGAAGGAGGAAAGCCCTATGACATTCTCACCAACATGGGACACCAGGCAGAACCCTCGAGAAGATACTCCAGTATCTTCTGACCCTGTAGCACCAGCTTTAAAGTCCTGTAGTACTTTGCCTTTGTGAAGAAATACAAGTCCTGTGGGTCAGGTTTTGCCTTACAGATCTGGAAAGTCATAGGCTCAGACGTTTCTCAGCAGGTTTGGTGTCCCACAGCCCTGCGCATCATGCGTGGACAACGTATCGGATGTTATCAACAACAACAGTGCCAATTTGTCGATATAAATTATTGATTATATTGGGTACTTTTACAGCTCATTAAGCGGTATTTTTCTGTGGTATTTTTATTAAAAATCACAGTGCAGGCAGGAGCGTATTCAAACCAGCCAGTCTTTCACTTCTGGGGAAGACCAACCAGATAGTAAGTGTTCCCACCATGCAGCTCTCTTGTGTGGACAGCGTGGGTATCTTAATCGACAGTGCTTGAGAGCAGAAGGCAGACAGAAGCCCTGACTCTGGTCTGCACCCATTGGGACAATTTTCTGAACGAAATTAATGCTGCAGATGTCTGCATCTGTGAGGCAGGAGAGGCTCCGGCAAATACCCAGAGTAGGGGCACTGAACTATCCCCACTGCCAGCTTTAGGAAGAGGAATATCTGCTTAATAAAAATCAGAGATGCATCAGTTACGTTGCCAAAATGAGCTGGTGGATAACTAATGGCATGGAAAAAAATCTCTGTTCCACACATGTGCCTGCAGGGACAGGAGTGAGGGCTTGGGGTGGATTTGTGTGTAAGGAGTGGGGAGGCAGCACCTGCCAGAAGGGTCGAGCACCACGTGCAGCATCTCCTGCCTCTCCAGGGGTGAAGTAGGGGGTTTTAACATTGCTTTAATACATCTCTTGCATTAATTCTCCACCATTTGCATTCACAGCTGATTATGAAAGCTGAACTTGAGGGGTTTTTTTTCGGTGAAAGTAGGCTTAGTTCAGGATTTAAACTGAAACAGTTTGGAAACCAAATATCATATTTAACTTTATTTTCCTTCCACTTTTGCTGAATCCAACCCTTTCTGAATGTATAAAATTGCAGAAACACTCAGGGAAGAAGGATCTGTTAATAGAAGAGACAACCTACTCTGTCTGACTCTTTTTACACCCATTTTTTCCTTATTTTTATAAAATGACAGAAGAGTTGGTAGTTTATTAGGTAAGAGCAGTCTTCGAAGTTGAAAGCTCTCCATCCTCCTAAGAAGCAACACGACTGACTTTGACAATGTCACTGTCCCATATGGCACCATTTCAAAATTAAAAAATATTTAATTTGCAACTCTAGAGGCAGAAAGGTAATTGTCATTATACACAAAGATCTCATTTTACCTAATCCTTCTTGTACTGCATCTGGCACCCCGTCCACCGCAGAGAGATGCTCTTACTATTACTCCAGACTCAAACCCCAGTTTTTACAAGTAGTTATTCCAGGGAAACATATTCCAAAGTATGACTACAGAGACATAAAGTGAAGATTCTGGCTTTTTTAATAATATATTTCATTTTTCCATATAACAGGCAGCAATTCTCATTGAGGCCATAAAGCGGACAAGAAGAAAACAAGAGAAGGGAATTCTTTACAGTGCTATTATTTATAGCTTCCTCCCGTAGAGGATCTTCCTGGTGAGGGAGAGAAACCCCATTGTTATATCACTCCGTGTGGCAATGCAGATATGTAAATTAAGACATCTCCCAGTAGACGAATATAGCAGCAATAAGGATACTGCTGGAATTGTCTAGGAGAGGCCTCAGGAGGTAAAAGACTGTAGGATTAACTGCTTTGTTATTAGGGTTCTCTTTCTTCAAACGGATGATGAAATTGTGACCATAAGAGGGGATGCTTAGCGCAGATTAATTGGATGTCCCAGGCTGAGTAAGAGTGGTTGAAACCAAGGAAATGTATTAACTGTCATCTTCAAACAGGTTTATCGCTGCCCTCTCCCCAGTGTGGGGTAATTAATCAGCTTTGATGGAGACCCAGGGATCCTCTTATGACGAGCAGAGGATTTCCAAATGAGTCGGGGACAAACTCTGCTGTGTTGGAAAAACCTCTGGCGGATTTCTTGTTAGAGAAATCACAGTTCCATGTGCACAAATCTACCAAGGTTAACCTACTGAATCCAGAAATCCCATTTATTCAGGATTTTCACCTGTTCCTTGAATTCCAAATTCTCACTTTGTGATGTTTTCAGCTTCTGATCTGTTGTGAACCAGAGCTCCCTGCTCTGCTCGCCCCTTTATGGATAAGCAGCTTCAGACACGGGTGGTCACATCAAGGTGGGTTAGCTGCTCCTGTCCTCTCACCCAGCCCTGCTCCAGTGGCAGATAAACTGAAAAATTTAATCAAAGACTGAAACATACTCTGAAAGACTCCATTTGTTTTACGCAAGCGATGAGATGCAGAAAAACTTACTGTAGGTGCGATCTATAAGAGACTAGTGTGACATCCCAGGAATTAAATATTAATTTATGTACAACCAATAGCAACCTCCTCTCAGGAGTGCATTCTCCATCTGCTGAGCCACCCAGGCCACCAGTGTCCTCCAGCCACACCAGTAGACCAGTCCTGAGGGGGAAAGAGATGTGCATTGGAAATATTGTAAGGGTCTAGGTGTCTTTAAATATCCCATTTTACAGTAAAAAAATAATAATTTTTTTAAAAAATAATCCTTTTTTTCCCCCAGAGCAGAAGGAAAAGATGCAGGTTTGGATCACGGGGATGTCTGTAGGTCCTCCCTGCATTCCAACAATTCTAAGAACCCTTAATGAACTTGAAATATAAAGCAAATATCCCCTGTATTTCATGCCTGCACACCCCCATCCCTGCTTTGCAGTCTCCATTTAAAGGCTACTCAAAGATTCAAGCAGAAGCTTCAGCTGCGAGTGGTGCCAACAGGAGCCACCCTCCCTGGGCCCTTTCCCAGCCCTCCCCTGGCTTCCAAATTTGTGGCAGACTATGGGAAATTTAAATATTGCTGGGCTATTTTGTGGTGCTCCAAGACTGTGCTCATAAATGATTCACGTAGGAGAGCAAGACAAGTGAGATTTTACAAGAAAGAAAACAAAAAAACCACCCCAAAACCCCAGAACAAGCTTTGTAACTATGCTGGTTGTGTTCTGCCAACCCCTGTCCTCTGGTGTGGTGGCACAGGGGGTGGGTACATGGAGAGCACACGCAGAGCTGGACTTTTCAACCTCTCAACTGAAAAAAAATAAAATAAGGGATTTTATGACCAGAGCAGAAGGAGCCATCTCCCAGTTTTGGGCCCATATGTGCCTCCTGCATATTTCTAGTGTAAGGCTGCTGCTCGGGAGCAGTTGGATAATCTGAATTTCTGGCGCTGGGAGGAATTGGTCTGGCCAAGGATGCAATTACGCTGCTCCAGGGCTGCCCAGTCCTGCCCAGTCCCATCAGACAGCAACCGGCTGCTGGAAGCCACCGTTCTCACTGGCCTCTGAACAGCTCGGGAAAAGTGTCAACGCTCCAAGGTGTGTAATATTTCTCTGGTGGGTTTTGGCCATACGCAAGATTTTGATGGTTGGATCGAGACGGCCGGGAGCTGTCGCTGGGCGTTTGGTGTCACTGAGGACGTGGTGGGACATGAGGAGCACTGCCAGCTGGGAGGCTGGAAAGAAAAGGTCAGTGAAATTCGAGTTTCATGAGGGACTTAATTTACCTGTCTCACAACTCAGGCTCTTGAAATGAGAAAAACTGACCAAAAGCCTTAATTAATATGCCATGAGATGACTGCTAAATCAAGCGCTTCAGGATATTGTCTGCACCTAATCACATCATGTAGCAGCCATTTAAAGAGCAGGAACCTCCTGAAAGGGAAATCTGGACTCTCCCTTTTCCAAGGCTGGTTGGTGGCAGCCGGGTCAGTGTTATTTAGCAGTTTGTTGGCTGCTGGTGGAGCACTAAACCTCACTTTGTGTAAAACATCATTTGCGAGAAGGAGTCCTGATGTCTTTGGTGCTACCACAAAGGAAGGCCTTTCATGTCTCACTGTCTTTGCTATTAAAATTCATGATTTTCATTTATTAAATAAATTTCTATGCCTCACAGTTACACTTTTCCTTGATACCAAATATTTGTTACACATACTCTTTGGCTTAAGACCCAAAAGTCACTGTTGGTTGTGTGTATTCTTCTTTCCACCCTTTCCTCAGAGGTGTTTAATAAACAGCGACTGCAAACGGTCATTAACAAATTTGATGAGGCATCAACTGTCCGCTTTGCGGCTCCTTCACTCCTGGTGGGGAGAGATGGAGGTGGCTCCCCCCTGTCTGGTCTTCACAGGGTGGCAGGAGACTGGATTCCAGCAGGCTGAAGGCAATTTTGTTGGCAATCACAAAAAAAAAGGAGCTCTAATTCTTCTACCTAATTGCTCACATCCTGGTGGGAAAAAGAATGTGACCAATTTACGCCCGGATTATGGGAGCACTGGATGTCTGTCCTTAAACAGGCCCTATCAACTGCCAACAACCAGTTTCTGCTCAAATCCAACCCCATCTTTAATGTTCAGTAATAATAAAATGCTGGTAAATAAAACTTTTGCCTCCGTTATCGCTTTTGTTTCGCCACTTGGTGTAGTAAATGCTGTCTGGTTGATGCTCCCACAATTAAGTGAGAGGCCTGGGCCAGAGCTTCTTCTGTCCCTCAGCGCCATTTCTTCTACTTTTTTTCTTTTTCCGTTTTTAATATATAGTTAAATATTTCATAGAATTGTTTTGGTTGGAGGGGACCTTTCAGATCATGGAGTCCAACCATCGACCGAACCCTTCCAAACCCACCACCGAACCATGTCCCTCAGCACCACGGCTGCTCCTCTTTTAAATACTTTCAGGGATGGTGCCTCCACCAGGTCCCTGGGCAGCCTCTGCCAATGCTTGACAAGCCTTTTGGGGAAGAAATTTTTCCTAATATCGTAATATTTGCATATTTTGTAATATTATTTTATAGTATGCATACTTATATAGTCTACATTATATAGAATTTATATTATATATATTAATATAGTGTATATAGTAATGTTTATTTAATATAGTTATATTTAAATTATTATACATACTGAGTTTAATCTATATTTAAAAAATAAATCCGCAAAACGCTCTATGATTCGTTGCTTATTTTTTCCTTAATTCCAGTTTTCATAATTTCTAGTAGTTCATTATTTTCGTAATGTGTGGTAATTCATAAATCTAGTAAAACACTCCAGGTGTTTTAATCAGTAAATTGCGAACCTCCCCCTTCTCCTCCCCCCCCGGCCTTCCCCGGGCGGGTCAATGCACCGCAGGGGCGGTCCCCGCGGAGATGCGCGGAGCTGCGCGGCACCCCGCGCATGACAAGAGCAGCCCGTAAGGAAATCAGGGCGTGGGAGTCGGGGGGATTTAAGCAATGGGTGGTTTTGTGCTTTCCCCTATTCTTTCTTTCCCTACCCCCGGGGCTGTCCTTGCTCCTCCCCCGCCGGGCAAGGGCTTTCCTTAAATGTCCTGGTTTGTTGGTTTTTTTGTTTGTTTTTTTTTTCCTCTCAAAAGTTGCAGCTCTGATTCAGGCGGTGGATGCTGGAGAACTTTATTTAAAGAAAAACGACCCCAGGAAGAGCATCTCGGGAGTTTAGGAGTAATTGGGCATGAAAAAGGTCATATGGAAAAAAAAAAATAATATATATATATGCACCTCATCCCTTTGGGGTCTGGAATTTTAATTTAGTTTAAGGGCAACTTTTCCGCCGGCTGCTTTTCCACCCTCCCCAGGACCTGTCCTGCCCAAGGACCGACAGGGGCTGCCCCAACCAGGTATCTTCTGCACCAGCTTCTCTCTGCTCCTTGGGTTTCCTCAGCTAATTAAACTCGAGTTTTTATCTGGTTTTTTATCTAAAGTGAAACTTCTCAGAGGAGCGTTTGGCATTCTGAAAGGCTATCGTTTCTTTGCCTGGTTCAATGGCAATGACCTTTATTTGGCTAAAGATTGGGCAAAATGGGTTTTTATACCGAGATGGCCAACTCGAAATAGCTATTGCAATAGAAAAACCTAATTGAGTGAGATATGCGCAACTTTTGTTTTCATGTATGTGATTAAATCGATAATGCATTTGCCCTCCAGCTCGGTTGTTTCCCTACCCGGAGGTTAAAAAATAATCTGTGTTTTGTTTCACAAAAAACTTTATATTAAAATGTACTTAAAGACACTGCGAGGCTTCGGAATCACCTGGAGAGGCTTTGGGTTACGCTCCCGCCCATCTCATTTATTGTATTTATGGATAAATCCGTTGTAGAAACCGGGCTGTAAATGGTTGTGTTGCTTTCTGCTTGTTGAGCACAGACTTCATTTCAGCCGAGATGCGGTTGGTATTTAAGGAGCTGATTAAGTGCCAGGCTTTGAGGAGGGCAGGTGCTTTGAGGAGCCAAAGCCACCCCTTCCCTGCGTTACAGCAAAGTGTGAAAGGCATCATAAATCTGGGTCTCACTGAGGGCATCCTGCAGAGGCAAGTTCGATACTTTTGACAATTAAGGTGCTTAATTTGAAAAGATGAGACTAGATAGCACCAAGTGTCACGTGTGTCTTTCTCTGGGTTTGTTTTGTTGTTGTTGGGTGGGGCTTTTTTGCCTTTTTTGTTGTTACTTTTTGATGGTGTTTGGGTTTTTTGTTTGTTTTCATTCTTTACAATATATTCCTCTGATTTGTGAAGTTTGGCAACATGGATGGGTTGCCCGGTGTGTGTTGGGTGCAGACCTTCTTTGTGGAAGGATACATCAGAAATTCTGAGTAGAGAAAAATCATTGGTGCTGGTACTAACAGCCTTCCTGGGAAGATGCTGAATCAGGGACAACTTTGCCTTTTTGTTCCCTGCCACCCTTGTGAGCAACTGCTGCTCATATCCAAGTACCATCCTGTCTTTGGCACCAGAAGAAAAATCGTTGGTTCTGGTACTGACAGCCCTCCTGGAAAGATGCTGAATCAGGGACAACTTTGCCTTTTTGTTCCCTGCCACCCTTGTGAGCAACTGCTGCTCATATCCAAGTACCATCCTGTCTTTGGCACCAAAGACAACAAATGAAGCCCTTTTTAATTCATCAACTGGGAAAGAATTAAGGCAAGGCAAGGTCTAAACAGTTATCATTAGGTTTCAGGGTGAATGGCTTTGCAATGTTGGTTTGCAATGTAGGTTTCTCGCTTGTTGTGCTGAAGGTTTGTTCTTTGAGGAGAAGGGCAGAGCTTTTCTGTCCTCCTTGCAAGCCAGAAATGTACTACATGGCTCCCTTGGTGGCACAAGTCCATGAGCTCCCCAAATCCAGGGCTGTGTGAAGCCCTGCTGGAGGGCTACGCCTGGTAGCAGCGCTCCCTCGCTTGGTTTATTTTTAGGGGCTTGGTGAATAAATCCAGCTTTAAAATATTTCAGCAAATTGAAACGTCCTCGTTCTGCAAACCCGTTATCCTCCCCTGCCACTTTTCAGATTAATTATCCCCTAAAGAGGGGCAGCTGGGAAGGCTGGTTTGCTGCTCCCTGCCCGCCTGGGGTGACCTCCGCTCCGCACCCCAGTGAATCCCCAATAGCCAGGATGGACCATGGCTCAGGCCATTAATCTAAAGTAAATAACTCCCCTTTTTAATCTAGATAAAAGGCAATCTGCACCGTCTTCCTAGCCCTAATGCCACTGTCGCAATGCTAAATCAAAGATACTTTTGTCAACACCAGGTAAAAAATGGAAAGTTTTGGGACAATCCATCACACCCGTTTTTAACTTAAAGCTTTTGCGTTTGCAACTCATTAAGCGTTTTGACTGGAATTAATCGAGATGATACAAATTTTAATATACCCAGAACTGCAGACATCTGTCTAATTCTCTCCTATGAGAGAATGCTGCAGCACTTTAATCAGTATTTCATCCCTTTATTTAGAAAGGTAAGCAAGGAAGGATTAATCCCAGCAGCCCAAAGCCCTGTGCTGGAGGGGACAGTTAAGTGCTCTGAGCCCCAGGGATGTCCCTTGCAGTCACTGCAAGCCCAGTCTGTTGATTGCAAAGTGGGCTGTATAAAAGTTAAGAAAGAATGGGATGTATATTTGAAATACATAATTTTGCAGCAAGCAAAATATACAGGAAAATCGTGGCCTTCATCACTCTGAATTAAAAAAAAAAATAAAATCAGGTGATATGATGTGATATTTTAAGGGGTTTTCATCTGAAGCACAGATGCTTCAGTACCAGAGAGAGACCAAAAGTACAATCTTTGTCTTCGAAGACATTAAATAAGGGATGTTATGTCCTTTCATTTGTGCTCTCTCTTCATAATTACCGGAAATAATTAAAATTACATCACACTTGCATTTTCTTCTAACTCAGCTGCTCTGAAGTACAGTTGCAAATAGGAGGAGGGGAGTAACATTCAATCTTTTAATCTCGGGGTCAGCTCTCTGGTAGACTTGGCTTTATTGGCAATTTTGATTGCAAACCAGAAGAAGAGGCACGAAGGACACACATGAAACTGGAAGTAGGTGGTCCCAAAGGGCTTTTTTATTGATGATACACACCTCAGCCCAGCTGGAAATGCCTGTGGCAAATTGCAAAGGAGTGCAGGATCTCCTTCTGCCTTATTATGTCTCTGTTCGTTGGCGTCGAGCGTATTCATCAGAAAGTGTCATCCTCGGGTTGGGAACTCTGCTGCTGCAGAAAGGCAGCTCCCTATTTATCCGCAGAGGGGATCTCCTCTGGAAACTGGATTCATTTGCAATCAGGCTGGTCCAGGGTCTTGTTCCTCAGGATGTGTGGGATATTAAAATGAGGTGGGAAGGCTGCAGATGTGATCATGTCATATGAAAAAATGATTCCCCAGTATCTGCCCTAATAAAATCACTGAGTTCACTTGACCGCTTTGGGCACAGCTGATAAAATCAATTACTGACTTCTTGCCAAAATGTATTTTATTTTGATAGTTTTCATGGAAAACAGTAATTTATTAAAGAAGGAAAAAAACAAAACCCAAACCCTCATAGTTTGGTAGTGGAAGCTTTTCTTCAGAAACATTTTGGGGATCCTGAAATGATCTTAGAACCATAGAATGGTTAGAGTTGGAAGGGACCTCAAAGATCATCCAGTTCCAACCCCCTGCCCTGAGCAGGGACACTCCCACCAGACCAGGTTGCTCCAAGCCCCATCTATTGTTCAGAAATAGCTCTTTTCTGGAGGAAGTGAATAACCAACTGGTTACAATATCCACTTTAGGTCTTGGGCAGCCACGTGCAAGTAGTTTTCCCACCTTCTCTTGTTGTCCACCCTAAGATACTGGAAAAGCTGTGATGGGCTGCTTTATTTATTAAAATGAAGCATCTTGGCCTTTCAGAAAGTCTGTCTAAAAGAAAGATGAGCAGCCTGTGTCTGCGCTGGGGGATCAGACAAAGTTGAGCAGCAGAGAGGAGGCAATAAGCTAATGCAAAGCTATTGGAAACGATTGTGTCTCTAATTACTCCACTGAGTGCTTACCTTTTTTTTTTCTTTTTTTTTACCCCATCAGATTGTCATGTCACACTGTTCCATTGCAGTACAGCTGAGAAGTGCAAACATGGAAAGAGAAATATGTCCAGAAAGTAGGAACTGCCCCTTAGTGATTCTTTTTATAATAGAACTGCTCCCACTAATGCTCAGAAAAAAAAAAAGTTTTCAAACAATGTTTCTTTCAAGTAGAAGACATTATTGTGACTAGCTCAGATGAGCTCTTCCTGCTGCTATATTGGTGGTAGAGGCAAAATCTGCTGTACAAAATATTGCATTTTCAAAAAAAGTTTCCTTTTTTTTTGTAAATAATGTCATTTTTTTATTCTGGAGAAAATCCACAGTAAGAATGAAGCCACACAGACAGCAGGAGGTCCAGCTGAGAGGAGATAATGGAAGTTTTAACTGAAATAAAACTTCCAGCTTGTGATTCAAAAAAATGAAAATGAATAGGATGACTTATTTTATCTCACACAGTTTTGGAGAACTGAATATTTTGATGGATTTAAAAAAAAATAAAAATGACATCTATCCTCACTCTAATAGCTGAAGGAGAGTGAATAGAATGTGTCTCTCACTCTAGCATGGCCACTTGGAAATGTTCTTCAGGGCAGAAGAGAAGTCTTTAACAAATCAGAGAAAGAAAATAATTCTCTACAGCCCCAGCCTTAACTAAAATAGCTGTGACTTAACTAAAAAAGCTGTGGCTTTTGTTTCCTAGGCTGGAATAGCAGAATCCCTGACAGCTGGATACCTGGTAGAGGAATAGCAGGATGGGTGCTGGGAGACCTCAGTTGGATTCTGGTGTGAACCACGGGGTCAGCACTTGGCTGTTGTCACGTCATTGTTGTAACTTTTCAGTATTAACTTGATAATAATTCCATAAAAGTTCTAATTGCTAGAACTTCAAAAGTTCAGGGTGAGGAGAAGGAATGAGAACAACTGAGAAATAGCTTTTTCTATTTTCTCTTAAAAAAAAAAAATATATATATATATAAATTAAATCCTGAGAAATGTCTTTGGTGAATATAACTGAGCCTGTGAAATGCTGACCTCTGACATAACCCAGAAAAATGACATCACTTTGGATCACTGAGCAGATATTTTACACGTCCTTTGTTTCCCTGAACTTGCAATGATGCATTAGGGCAGTTGTGCTGGAGAAGGTGCCGCTTTTCCTACGTATACAAGATTTATTGTTGCAGAATTGGGAGAGGAATTTCCAGGGGAAAAAGATTTCATTGCCATGGATGATTATTTTGCGACTCTCGTAATCTCTTTTTGTAATTTCCGATAATACCCTTATTTATGATAACTTCAAAAGCTGCAGAGGAGTTAGGGTGGAATCTTGGTCCAAGCATAACCAATTGCAGGGTTCCTGGTGACTTCAATGGTGCTAATATTTCATCCCTGAAGGATTAGACTTGTTATTTATCTCTAGGTTTTTTCAAGCCTCCCAAAGAGCTACATCCAATTGCGTGTCCAAGTGTTATATACAACTGCAAACTCCAGCCCAACATCCTGGTGAAACCTCTTCCATGTTTAAAAGTTAAGTGCTTTGCTACGAGGGGTTTCATTTATTATCCTGTACGTCACGGGATCACACTATATCACCAAACCCCGAAATGCAATTACCATTGGAGCTGAATGTGGCAGCAAATATAAGGGCTAACACCATTTACAGTATTTTAGACATGGAGACTACAGTGGACAGCTAGAAGGGGGAAACGTTCACCTTGACTTGACTATGGCAATTTGTTTTATTTTCTATTTCCTTAGCTCCTGCTGGCTTTTGCTTAGTTGTTAACTCGGACAAATCTCTGTTCCAATGTTGCAGCTGATGGGAGCAGACTTAGCTCAAAGTAAAATTCAAGTTAAGGCTTCAATTTTGTCCACAAGGTATTTGTATTAAAATAAGACTGGCTTAGATTATCCAAGTGTTCACTGCCCACACACAACAACATGTTCTAGTACCTGACCATAGCTACTTGTAATAGAATTCAGCTTTAATTCTATTTTTATAAAAACTGGTGTGCCGGAGATGATGAATTTTATGTGTCATTTAACAGACATGTCCCTCCATGTGGTTCCTCTGGAGACTGATGTTTTGCTGGCTTTTTACCAAATCACAGGAATATCTCGCTGTCACTATATTGCATCCTCTAAACTCCCTTTTCCCATATTTCTCTCTCATGCCCTCGCAGCATCTCACCGTCCCGGGTTCAGGATGTGTCCTTCACACCCACTAAAGAGGGGGGGGCACAACACTGACCCCTCCTAAATGTGGATCCCTTCTCCAGCTCTCTGTGAAGGTTCAATAACCATAGGAATATCTCGCTGTCACTATATTGCATCCTCTAAACTCCCTTTTCCCATATTTCTCTCTCATGCCCTCGCAGCATCTCACCGTCCCGGGTTCAGGATGTGTCCTTCACACCCACTAAAGAGGGGGGGGCACAACACTGACCCCTCCTAAATGTGGATCCCTTCTCCAGCTCTCTGTGAAGGTTCAATAACCATAATGTTTACATGTGTAGGAACCTCCCCCTTTGTCGGAGAACTCTTTCTAGTGTTTTTCTTTCTACATGAGCTTAGAAGAAGGTGTGAAGGCTTTTGGTTCCTGTTCTGCAGCTGTCATTCAAGCAAGGCGTGGAAAATTGGCTTGAAAGCTGTGCCCACGTCCTCTGCTGTGATAAGCTGTGATGGGGGTGTTGAGGGGGGGATTCTGCAACATAAGGGGGTGCTTTGGCAGTGGATGGTTGAGGGAGAGTAATTCCCCCAGCAGCTCTTCTGGCAAGAAAAGAGGGAATGTACAGGGAGGAAGGAGGATGTTTGCCCATCGTTAGGTGGGTTTGGTCACTGTTACTGTTTCTGAATCCTTCAGAGAACTTCAGCAGCTTTACAGAGTCTCTGCTTGGAGCAGACCAGAAGTCCCTTTACCAGGATCCTTGATCCTGAGCTGTATGGGTTCCCTCTCCACTGTCTTTATCCTCAGCTACACCACCAGGTACATTTAGGAGAAGAGGAAATGGCCTCGAGTCACAACAGGAGAGGTTCAGGTCGGATATTAGGAAAAATTTTTACAGGGAGGAAGGAGGATGTTTGCCCATCGTTAGGTGGGTTTGGTCACTGTTACTGTTTCTGAATCCTTCAGAGAACTTCAGCAGCTTTACAGAGTCTCTGCTTGGAGCAGACCAAAAGTCTCTTTACCAGGATCCTTGATCCTGAGCTGTATGGGTTCTCTCTCCACTGTCTTTATCCTCAGCTACACCACCAGGTACATTTAGGAGAAGAGGAAATGGCCTCGAGTCACAACAGGAGAGGTTCAGGTCGGATATTAGGAAAAATTTTTACACGGAAAGGGTTATTAAGCCTTGGAATGGGCTGTCCAGGGGAAGGGGTTGAGGCACCATCCCTGGAGGTATTTAAAAGACAGGTTGACATGGTGCTTAGAGACATGGTTTAGTGATGGTTTGTTTATCAGAGTAAGGTTGATGGTTGGAGTAGATGATCTTAAAGATCCCTTCCAACCTGGACAGTTCTATGACTTTATGATTTTTGTAATGTACTAATATTCTCTTATTCATTTTAAAGACCCACTTGAGAATGCTCATTAGCCTTTGAGTCTGTGAGGGACAACCCCGTTATCTGGTGTTGTCTGAAGGTCTGCAAACTGTCAGGGTCACCATGGTAAAAGTGTTTCTTGTCTAACTGGGATCTGAATAATACAGAATTCGGTTTAAAAGATGGTGGTTTTTATAGTTTCAGTAAATGAAAAATAATCAAATACACTAATTAGAAATTCCTTGTAACACTTCACTGTAAGAAATGACATTGAATCTGAAAGCTTCATAATATTTAAATACATTTCATGACAGAACACTGGCAGCATTTAAAAGGTCTTAGGTGCTTTGAATTCCTGATTGCTCTGACAGCTTGACAGTGATTTGTAAACGGAAGGTGTTGGCACAGCTTGCTCTTCTGTCGGAGCAGGTATCAAAGTTCAGGCTCCAGACGAGTCACCGCTGGAACACAGAGATGAAAAATTGCTCTCTGATAAACGTTTCCACTGTGGAAGAAACAAGCTTCTGCTCCTGAAAATAGCCAGGCCTGATCCGAAAATGATTCAAAACCAATGGAAAGCCTTCTATCGATTTTGATGGCCTTTGAATCAATCACTCTTTTTCATGTATAACCCATTTTATGGCGCACTGGGCGTGTTTGGGGTTTACCAGAGGATGGGCTTGAGCTATAACCCCTCACCAGGCTGCGTCAGAGTGAGAGATTTCACCAACATCAGAGGGAAACAAGGATTCATGAGATGAAGCGGGTAGATACAGTGATTTATAATCTGGAATCATAGAAATTGGGCTGAACATCAAATTTGAGTAACCTCTTCTCTCTTTCTCAGTGTTCCTTCTGAACATGAATTCATATTTCCGGTTCATGCCAAAATCTGGAAGCAATTTATTTTGCTTCTACTG
Source organism: Calidris pugnax (assembly GCF_001431845.1). Taxonomy (NCBI): domain Eukaryota; kingdom Metazoa; phylum Chordata; class Aves; order Charadriiformes; family Scolopacidae; genus Calidris; species Calidris pugnax. Next base: position 3,309,572 of record NW_015090880.1, read on the forward strand.
TGATTTTTCTGTAACACACCTGAAATACAGTTTGAGCTGTAATAGGAGAATTTAAGATTACATATTCATCATTTAAAAAAAAAAAAAAATTTCATTTACAAAGATGGTTTCATGATCTTCTGTTGGGATCTCAACAAACATAGAAACAATTAAGTGGGGCGACTGAGCATGAAGCACCGCACCTGCAGAGTTTGCTAGCCGTGAAAATTTACAGTTGTTTCCATTGCTGTGCTGTATTTTACACGTTAAACTCAACCCATATTACATTATTAAACTATAAATTTTCATGGCTAACAAACTTTGCAGGTGTGGTGTTAAATGCTCAATTGCCCCGGTTAATTATTCGCATGATTTTTAAGCATCCTTGTAAGGAGACTTGGGAACTGCACATGTGGGCAGTAAAAGCCCTGCCCATCCTTTGCCCGGGAAAAAGGTGCAAACATTTTTAAATTAAAATCATGGGTATTTTTTTTTTTTATAGCGCTCTATTTTTAGCTAAACCCTGGAAATATTGGAAAGGTGATCGATTCTCTGCAGGATGTCAAGAAATCCTTTCTGAGGGGAAGAGCGGTGAAGCGCTGGGTTTAATAGATGTTAAGAGCCACTCCAGAGCCTAAGCTCTCTGCTTGTCTCCTGCCTTGTTGAGAGGTGGTAGAACTGCTCTCAGCAGCTATAGACACCCTCTTCCTCACTGCCTCTTCCTCCTGAAGGGCTTCCAGAGAGTCTCCCTCGTCAAGGGGGTGTCCTCACCCCGAGAGCTCCCCAGCGATGAGCGCTGACCCGGGACGTGCTTGAGGGAAGATGCTCCCTGGATCTAAGTGCCTTTGTGCTAACAGCTCTCAAGAGACGAGTACAGTCCCGAGACTGTATCGTGACCAACAAAATGTCTTGGGTAAAAACATGGGAAAATGGATCAAAATCATCCCTCAAGGTCCCTTCCAGTCTCATTCATCTCTGACTCCGTGTCGGAGAGACACAGGAACAGGATATACCTTTTTAGCATGAAGACAGTCTGACACAGTCAAATGCTGGCTCTTGTATTTGCTAAGAATGCCCGAGTCTCAATAACTTCATATAGAACTTCACAATTTTTTTGTCTCTTTATTTTATAAGATACTAAATTGTAAGTATAATTTGCTTTATTTTGCAGCCTTGGAAACTGATAAAAAAAAAAAATAAATCCGTACCTGTTCTCTTAGCAGCAACATTTCAAATTATGTCCAATTTAGTGTTACTTACCCATGAAATAAACCACTGGCACAAGCCAAAATAGAACCAGGGTCTTAAATCTCAGCCCCGGTCCCTATCCCTAATGTATTCAGACTCTGGGTGCAGTCATTTTTTCCAAAGGATGCTCACTGTGTAAGAAAGTAGCAAAGGCTCCCTTACAACCCTGAAAATCACTGGTTTTATGGTGAGTAAAATGGAGAAGGTCGTTTGAAATCCACCATATGTAAAATGCTTTATGTTTGTGTGCTCATTTCTGCTGCCTGACACATTACTTAGTTGTACATTAGGCTAATGCAGAACAATATTAATGAGGAAACCAAGGTGTAATGTTCTTGCAAGAATGCTGACAGAAGTGAGTCCAAGTTTTAACCAGGGATTGCTTGCTTTAGCATTATCTCTATTGCCGTTAAAACATGCTCTACGTTTTCTGGGCAAATATCATTTGGAATTAATTGAATGGAAAGGAGGATGTTCAGAAAATGCATCTTTAGAGTTGTTGAAGTATGACTTTTTAATCAAACTGAGTGATTGTAAACATAAATTAGTTCTTGTTCTTCCTGCTGACTTGGAAATGGAGAAATGCGTACTTTTAGGTTAAAACCTTTTTCTCATGAGTTTGCAGTTTCAAACCTTGCAGATGCTTTGCTGGTCTGGTAGAACCATTATGTAATGATTATTAATTGAATGTTACATGAAGCACAGACTCTGCACATATGCTGAGTTTTAAGGGTTTACTCTACTCCGTTATTCTCCACCTTCCAAATATGTTGTTTTATGGGAAAATTCTGCTTGTGCTTCTGTCTCCTTCCTCTGGGAGGAGAACATTTCAGGGTATCCTTAACAACAATTTCTGATATGTTTTCCTCAACAAGGAGTGACCTTGGGCTTCAGGACAACGATGAGCAAAGCCACGAGCTGTATAGTTTTTCCATACAGCTTTTATATTACCTGGCTGAAGCTTTGGAGTTTGTAGGTCTCCAGCTTCTCTGGAGCTCTCTTTGAGAGAGAGAGAACACGATGTTGATGTTCTCTGAGTATCCAGTAGTCTAATTAGGTATAAGCTGTAAAGCTGAATGATCTCATTTAATACCCACTGGATAGTCTGGTTAGGGTTTGGGCTGAAGCTTAATGGGAGCAGAGAGAAATCTGAGCAGAAATGCCTGCACCTGCAAGGGAGGAAGCTTTTAACTTGGAAGCATCGTCCCCATCGTATCCAAAGATTTTATACTAAGGCTATGCCTTGCATAGCACTGGTTATATAGAAGGGAATTAGAAGGTCTCAAATCTGTCACCGTTAAATTCATAGAACGTTATAAAACCACCTTAAGGTTGTTTAAACTCCTTCAGCCTGCAACGTGCAGAAGGGATGTGCAAAATGTTAGTGGATAAAAATAATTGGAAAACGGGATGCTGTCTTTGGGCAGTTTCATATATTTCCTCTGATTTCCCCTCTTGCTGTGGCCTGAACAGGACTCTGCATGTTGTGAACACACTAAAAAAAGTTCATTCAAAGGGATCAACGGCAGAATTTGATATAATGTAATATAATATCAGGTAAAACAATTTTGCTGAAGGTTCAGAAGTCACTCATTCCACATTTTGATGATTATGTCTAACTGGGATTTAAGAGTTTCTTTAAACATATAGTTAAGCAGTAATTGTCATTTCCAAACATTAAAAAAGATGTAAAAATGTAGATAAACAAAGGAGAATGACTCTAAAGAAAAACTAAGAGGTCAGGTTTTCATTTTTTTTCTTAAAAGGGGAAAAAATAGATCCTCCTTCCACTGTTCCTAATGGAGAAGTCAGGTGAGAAGGAGCTGATCAGCAGCTGGGGACCCGCAGAGGGCTTGGGGATGGTGATGCAGCCGCCGTGCGTCGTGCTCTGCTCATTGCAGTAACCCTCATTAATGCACTGCTGTCCCGGGCCCTCCCCACCTGCTGCTTGTTTCTGTGCTTAAAGAGAGCTCTGGGGATCAGATGGGGGACTGTGGTTTTGTTCTGTGTCTGTGGAGTCCCTCTGGGTGCTCGTGAGCAGGCTCCAGATGTGTTTCACTGGGCTGCGGCTTTTTATTCTGAGCCTTACAAGGTGTCGCCTTCTCCTTGTTGTTCTGGCTTTTAAGCCAATTTTGCTATCAGATCTTTTTTTTTTTTTGGGGACCCGCAGAGGGCTTGGGGATGGTGATGCAGCCGCCGTGCGTCGTGCTCTGCTCATTGCAGTAACCCTCATTAATGCACTGCTGTCCCGGGCCCTCCCCACCTGCTGCTTGTTTCTGTGCTTAAAGAGAGCTCTGGGGATCAGATGGGGGACTGTGGTTTTGTTCTGTGTCTGTGGAGTCCCTCTGGGTGCTCGTGAGCAGGCTCCAGATGTGTTTCACTGGGCTGCAGCTTTTTATTCTGAGCCTTACAAGGTGTCGCCTTCTCCTTGTTGTTCTGGCTTTTAAGCCAATTTTGCTATCAGATCTTTTTTTTTTTTCGGGGGGAGGGGGTGCAGGAGGGATCTAAAGGCACTCCTGACTCTTTATTTTGTTGCTTTTGGGCTGCTAGATATAGAATAAATGTTTAAGCTGTGGCAAGGGGGTGAAAAAGTGCCTAACAAATGGCTGTAGGAGAAAGTATTTCACTCTCCTCTAAGAATTTAATAAGAGCTATTTTAAATATTACAGTACATAATGTCCTGGCTCTAATAATTCACTCCAGGACCTTAACTGTGCCAAGACAGTATCTGTGTGACTTCATAGCCCGCATCTGACCCATAAATTCAACTTCTGGAGCTGCAGCAATGACTCTGGAGTTTCACAAAGTCAGTAGGCACCTTGTTAATGAAATCAGAAGTAAATACTTCCAAGTCAACTTGAACTTGGGTCTGTTCCCTGAGATGGTGAACTGTGGGATTCATGCTGGAAAGAGGGGGAGGTTCTAAGAGGAGGAACGTTAAGAGCATCTGGGAATGGAGAGGGCAGATGATGCCTCTTCCAGCAGCACCATCAGCTTGAGCTGGTTTGAATTTTACGGTGGTGCACGTGTCTCTGTTGCACTCTCACACTGGAGGCTGTGGCAGCCCAGCTACTGAGGTTTTCCTTCTGTTTAAGGTGTTAGAACACTCCCTCTGTCTTAGAAAAGTTGTATTTCCTTCTGGCTTGAGCAATGCACTGAAAATGCAAATATCTGTCAATTCATTCGATCTCTTTGTGCTTCAGCTTAGTCTCTGTGGGTTTTTTGTTTTATTTTTTAGTGTTATTCCATAATGACTAAAGATGCAGAAACTGTGGAACTGAAGAGTTTTGTGGATATTAAAGCTGGTGTTACCCTTTGCAAGGTCCAGGTGGAGGCTGATGGAGAGCAACCAGTGCGGGGCCACAAGATGACCCAGCTTGTCCTCCGTTCTCCTGGTCACCTTCCCTCTCCACCACTGATGCAGGATTCCTGCAGGGACTGAGATGTGCCCATCAGGAACTGAAAAGTTATGATTTTACTTCTCCAAAAGAAATAGCGCTCTCTTTGTTAATTAATGGGTTTAAATGCCTGGGTAAATGCTGCTATTTGACCCTCCAGTGCAGGGAGGCTAAAACAGTATAAATCCTATTAACTCTAATAAGAGCTGCAAGGCTAAAGCCCACATCTAAAGTGGAGGTGATATTTACAACTGTTTTTTTCTTCATTTTAATGGAGATGAACATAAAAGAAAATGAACCAGGGCTAGCAACTGAAAGAAGATCTGTCCACAACAGAAAGCTGGTTAGAGAAGAGAGCTGGGAGTAGGGACTAACTGAGGTGAGAGGGAGACCATAGGTCTCACCTGCATGAAGCACTTGTTAAAATTTTATTTTAGCATCTCTGGGACTACTGAAGAACTTGGATATCTTGTGGGTGATAGCAGTAGAGAAACCTTCTTAAAAAAAAAAAAAAAAGAACCGATTTGCCAATCTCCTGCATTAAAATGAACAGAGTATCATGGAACTGGAGGAATTTAGGAGTAATAAATCAGGTTCAGAGAGAGATCCAGCCAGCTTTAGGTTAAGAACGTGGAGACAAACCAAAGGAAATTCAATTGCTAGTACAGAAACAGTCAGAACCTTCATTCCTCCTTTCATTATTCCCAATAAATTATTTAGATTGTTTCAAATGCAGATTGTGAGTTTACTTTCAACGTTTCATGGCATATAGCAGTTTTGTTTTGCTTTTTGATAGGGAAAATCATGAATTATCCACTGGACTGTTAATGTCACACAGAACTAATCAGACATATAATCATGCATGATATATTATAAGTTCTCTTGTACTGAAATAATGTTAATTATGAGGATTTCATATATTATTAATGTGGAAATATGTAGTTCTACTGTATATCTGAAATTAATGGACTGTAATTTTGAAGGGTTAGTAACACAATCTTTAGTATTTCTTAATTAGTCATGTGTTATTTCTCTTTTGGCTGGGAAAGCTTATGCTGTGTTCATATTACACATTCTTTATTGCCAGAAATTGGAGCTAGAAGGTCAAAACGAAAGATTTAAGGACAGAATTAATTCTTTTTTGCAGATCATTTTTCAAAGTCAAGAATTTCTCTTACTTCTAGAGAGATTGAGGCTAATGTGAGTAAGGAACAAATTCATTATAATTCAATTAATTTTATAAAAAGCAATAATTTGATTATTGTTATTGCATGGAAAATCCCATGCAGATTCACTACAAAAAAAATACTGAGCCTCAACTAATAAATAAGGAGAGGTTAAGAGCAATGCAAGCAACAATTCTCAGTTATCAGTACTAAGTGTGGTAGGGCTACACATTTTCTACCCTTTTTTTTTCCCCCATGTTTGGAAAAAAAAGGAAATTAGACTATAGCAGTATATATTTTTGTCTCACTTGGATTCCTTCAAAAATCCCATTAGGCACTCATCAGCTTCTTAACCTGCCTAATAACTCATGAAATTTGTTCTAAGTGGTTTGTCCAATGAAACACAGATCATCCTTGGCATTACCAGAAACTAAGCCTAAGGAAAGTTTCCCTGTCTTTTTACAAAGCACCATCCATGACATCTGGGATCCAACCGTTCAGAACCTTTGATATAATACCAGGGTAAGTTAAGGACTATTTTTTTTAGGGTTTTTTTAAGTTGAAAAATACAACTGTCATTGACATCAGTAAAAGACTCTTCAGAAACTATGAAAGTGGGTCTGAAAGCAAGAGCAGAGCAATTTCTGAAAGGGTTTGGAATAGTCCCTTTTTGAGACTCTCATACTTGAAAAAAGAACAATAGATGAAAAGTGCTTTACTTCATTCCTTCTTTAAGATTGTCCCCATTTTTGTTTCTCAAAGACTTTCTCTTTTCATGTTCTTCCAAGGCCTCAGTGAGGTATAGTTTGTGTCCTGCGCTTCATTCCTTCTTTCCTAAGATTGTCCCCATTTTTATTTCTCACAGACTTTCTCTTTTCATGCTCTTCCAGGCCTCAGTGAGGTATAGTTTGTGTCCTGCCTACCTGTTGCACCACCAGTAGTCCTGGGTGCGGATCATACCAAGCCATCTAAGGCACCACAGCCAAAGTCGAGGGTAAGTCCACACTAAATCATAGAATCATATGGGGTTGGAAGGGACCTCTGGAGATCATCTAGTCCAACCCCCCACCGGAGTGGGTCTACCTAAAGCATGTTGCACAGGAAATTGTCCAGGTGGGTTTTGAATGTCTCCAGAGAAGGAGACTCCACCACCTCCACCTCCCTGGGCAGCCTCTTCCAGGTCTCTGCCACCCTCAAAGTGAAGAAGTTCCTCCTCATGTTTAGATGGAACTTCTTATACTTGAGTTTGTGCCCATTTCCTCTTGTCCTGTCCCTGGGCACCACTGAGGAAAGACGTACGCATTAATTAGATCTCCCCTCAGTCTTCTCTTCTCAAGACTAAAAAGCCCCAAGTCCCTCAGCCTCTCCTCGTAGGAGAGATGCTCCAGGCTGTTGATCATCTTTGTGGCCCTTTGCTGTCTCCTCTCCAGCAGTTCCCTGTCCTTCTTGAACTGGGGAGCCCAGAGCCACACACGATCATAATTCCTCTTGAAATAAAAGCCAGGCACATTTATTAATAGTAAAACTGGAAAGGAAAAAATAAATAAATTACTGAATTAATGATGAAAGAGAAATTGCAGTCATCCAGGATGCTGGTTATGACCCGATGTTCTTGTTGTGCTCAACAAACCCTACAAGTTGCGCATGTTAAACGCTGGAAGCAACTGGAAATGGATTAGGCAGGAAAACAAGCCTTGGTGAGAGGGAAATAGAAAGTCATTATGATTTTCAAACTTCTAGTAAATCAGTCTCTTCCCTGCTGCTTGACCTGATGCCAGGTACCAGGTTCCCCCAAATATGTATTTATAGTGGAATTATGGTTGTAGTGGAACGAACGTTCAAGAAACACTTGCCAAAAAAATGAAAACAACCCCTGCCGCTGCTTAAATGTCCTAAAAAGGAGAAACAACATGGAACAAAATGTTGCTCTTAGCTTACCTAAACTACCTATTCAGCGATGCTGGATGCTGAAGCATCCCAGAGATACCCCAAATCCTTTTTAGTCAGACACACTGAGGCAGCCACAGCTGAGGAAAACAAACACAGCACTACAGAACTGGATTACCTTGGAGCGTCTTATCTGTTAATGTGACTGACGCTGTGGAATAATGGGAAGCAGAATGCATAAGGGAATTATTTGTTTATGGTATAGTTTTTATTTTTACAGTCAAGAGCGAGGCAACAAAAAAAAAAAAAAAGACTAACTTTCTGTAGGAGACGGTAGAGCAGGCTGTCAGGAGTTACAGAGAGGGAGCATTGTTTGTTTGAAGCCCCGTGAACAGGAGCTGTCAGACAGAATTGGCAAGCACAGCTCACAGCCCAGGCTTTTCGGAGGTTCCTGACACCGAAACACCCTTTTACAGAAGCAGCTGCAGAAAATCAGAGCAAAAGATGACGAGGTGGAGACGGAGGGGGTTCAGTCAATTGCTCTCACCAGCAATTGCTCTGGAGAGGTGCAATCATGCTCTCCATTACACGGGTTTGCAAAATTGGTACCTATGGAAACTAGAGGTAGGCTCGCATGGAAACATCGGATCCACTCTGTCCATATTCATGGCTTCTGTTTCAGTGAGTTTCAGATGTTTTTCCGGGTCTTGGATTCGCACGCTAGTGCTGACTAATGGACCTGAAGATACGTATTAAGTTCTGACTTTGGAAAAGTTTGGATTTGGAGCGTGATAGGATTTTAATTTCCTCTTCTGAAAATGCTGCTAAAGGCTTTAGCTTCAGGGGTTAGGCTCTGTCATGATCAGTCAAGACCTCTTCTAGCAGCAAAATTTTTCAGTTTTGTCATAATATTTAGAACGACTCACAAAAATGGTTTCAGTGTATTTTTTGGTAGCATGTGTGGCAGGGTTTTACCTTTACTGGTAGCTTGCAGAAGAGAATGGATACCTTTGGGTGTTTATACAAGTGTGTTTCTTATGATAAATCCCTAAGCAAAGGACGTTTTTTTTTTTTTTCTTCCAGATCAGATTTCTATCTTGAATCAGATTAGATTAAATGAAAATTGCAGGCACGTTGTCATGGTGGTGGTAAAAATATTTGGAAAAGGAAAAAAAGAGATGTTCCTCTTTTTCCTTTCGTGAGTGACTATTTCAAAATAGAGCTGAAAAATGGGGTTTGGCTGTGAAGTGACAGTCATCTTTGGAAATCGTGGTCATGCTTCCCTTCCCAATAAGCACGTGGCTGGCTACCTTGCCCCTCCTGTGATTTGTGTCACCCATAAGACCTGTATCACACACTGTCTTGAAGCACTGGAATGGGCTGCCGAGGGAAGTGGTTGAGGCACCATCCCTGGAGGGATTTAAAAGATGGGTTGACATGGTGCTTAGTGATATGGTTTAAGGATGGTTTTTTTTGTCAGAGTTAGGTTGATGGTCCGACTAGATGATGTTAAAGATCCCTTCCAACCCAGACAATTCTATGTTTCTGTGATTCTTCTCTGTACAATGGAACAAGGGGCAAACATCCTGACCTGCTCCAGAGAGAAGCACTTGGACTTCAAGTCCTTCTTCAGTGTCTTTCTTTGTGGAACACTTTGTTGATAAGTTTTTGTGCAATAATCGCATTTTCTCCTAGAAAATGTCATCTTGGATTTGATTTTTGTCATTGTCATGTTTTACAAGGCAGGGTGGGAATGCAAACCCTGTAACTTTACTTTTGACCTTAGAATGTAGACGGGGTCTTCTGTTGCAGAAGGTGACTTTGGCAGAGGACTGGATGTCCTAAGCAACAGGGAGAGTGAGTAGTAACCAATAAATCATTCATTTTAACAAAGCTCATTTACACTGCTGGAACCCTTTTATGCTTTTACCAACACATGGAATATGAAATAGTTATTTGCAAAAAGCCATAATACTGCCTAGAAACCAAAATAAACCTGTGAGATTTACTTCCCATTTGAAACACCCTCTGATCTTCCATTTCTACTGCAAGCCAGCCAACCAGCAAGGAGAAAATAATTTATAAATCCATGTTCTAGGAGTAAGAAAACACCTCCAGAGTTACTGCTTGGTGCTTAAGGCTTATGACAAGGTGTATCTGACAGCTCTGTCATTAAAGGTCTCCAACATTTGCAGTGTTTTTGAGGTAGTCCACTTGTATCCAGTCCTTTTGGAGCCCTGTGAAGACAAAGATTATAGTTATAACTGGAGCTGCTTAATTCTCTGGGACTTGGCTTTTGCAAGGATCCTGAATTGTAGCAAATAGCTCTTTAACTACTCTACTCTTTTCCAGGGGTATTTTGCTTTACTGGGGAAAACCCCCAACCAACCAAACCCTAAACCCTGCTCTTGGGAACTGAAAGCTCTTTATTCATCCAGTCTTTTGTCACTGCAAAGACCTGTGCACGTGGATCACCTTGGGGTGGCGAGGTATGAAAATCCCTTCTGTCAACTCCCCCCACCCCCCCGTGAAATTATAGAAAGAAATCAATCATGAGAGAAATGCATCAAAAACTTTTGTGCAAAAGAATTGAGTGACAGATGGTCTGAGCCTGGAACATATGGATTTTGTCAGACAACAGAAAAAATGTATAAGATCATGTTGTGGAAAAGTACATATAACCTGTGTGTGTGTACTCTACGAGAGAAAGAAGGAGGCAGAGTGTTTCAAAACTTATCATTTTTTCTTTGACAATGATTTAGGGAAAAGTGGATGAGAAAATATTTGGTCCTCAACCTTTCTAACCTCCCAAGGAACACTGGTGCCAGCAAAAACAGATGGCACTCGGGTCTCTTCTGAAATGATAGTTACTCCGCTCTTGCCAGATCTCTGTGGTGTGCAAAATATATGGTATAAGTCACTCTCAGAAAACAAGTCATTAATTAATAACATTTCGCTGCTCAAGGATCAGGTAGGTGAGAGTGCCAGTCAGGCTGCTGCCTCCCAGAAATCTGCTTGGTGGAGGAGGAGAAGGGGCGCAGTGAGAGATCGCTCTCCCCACCTCCTCTACCTGCATCGCAGGCATCCATCATTACCTGTAATCCAGCCTAAAAGTATTTATCAACCCGAGGGCATGAAGCTGTTTGAAGTCCAGAGTATAAAGAGAACATCAGTGAAACAACAAAATGATCCATCAAGTAAAAAAAAAAAATAAATAAAAAAGGTGGGAAAACCAGATAGTAGAATAACAGAAAAATTCTAATTAAATCCCTAACTGTAATTAAATTCAGTGTGAAGTGACAAACAGCACTTGCAGAATGATTTTTACTGTTGATGCCTTTAGTATATAACTTGCATGTGTTTTTTTTTCTGTGTGGGTACCATGCTAGTGCTCTTTTGGCTCGTTTCAAGCAGGAGTTGCCCCCGGGAGCACAAATTACACCTCTGTTTGACTCCGATACTTTCAGTGGGAGCAGCTCTAGAGATGGTTTGAAATTGGGGCTTTCCCATGAAATTGGGATGTGTCCTTTGCTCAGGCAGAGCCCCAAACACTTACCACTATCTGCCCCACTCTCACACTGATGGGTGGAACTTTTGGAATCATACTTCCTGAGCAGGAGATATTATATGGAGTCATACACGTGTCTGTGCTAAACTTAATGCTTTTTGTGATGGGTGGTTACCAAGGAATTGTCTTTGGCCGTGCCGTTGGAGAGGCTGACTCTTCTGAAGGCCTGTTCCCCTTTTAACTGACGGTGCAGAGTGTGCCCTTGGCCACCTCTGTACCAAAGTGGGCGATGTGTTCAGCTTCTCCGACAGCAGATGTTGTCAGAGGGAGGGCACAATGTTCCTACAAGAGTCACTCGCCTTTTGCGTTTTGCCATCTGTGTTTTCCTGTCCCTTCTCAGCTTTTATATATATATATATATATATATATAAATGGTCATTTTGTTTGTGAAGGAGTCTGGCTTGTTTAAAAAAAAAAAATTAACAAGAACTTCTCCCAAGATTGTGCATGCAAAGCAAAGTTTTTAAAGTGAGTTTCATGCTGATGAGGAAACCGTTTCCATGCTCATCTGCCTCTGAGGCACGGCTGGGGTCCTGCTGGAGAGCTGTGCTGATGGCCATGGTGGGTCAGGAGCCATGTCCTGGTCAGACAGTTACCCCCTGCCCCAAAATCTGCAGTAACAGCGGGGTCATTTTGTTTGTGAAGGAGTCTGGCTTGTTTAAAAAAAAAAAATTAACAAGAACTTCTCCCAAGATTGTGCATGCAAAGCAAAGTTTTTAAAGTGAGTTTCATGCTGATGAGGAAACCGTTTCCATGCTCATCTGCCTCTGAGGCACGGCTGGGGTCCTGCTGGAGAGCTGTGCTGATGGCCATGGTGGGTCAGGAGCCATGTCCAGGTCAGACAGTTACCTCCTGCCCCAAAATCTGCAGTAACAGCGGGGTGTGAGCTCTGGTATTTAATGCATCGGCCTTGGGAGCTGAAATGGGAGATCCTTTTGCAGAAAGCAAGCAGCCAGGAGGCCACCAGGCTCACTGCTGAGCAGGTTCCTCACCGGCCTCCCCAGCCAGATGCCAACAGCCCAAAGGCCCAGACTGGGAAACTTCTGACCTCATTCTCCAAAGAGAATATCTGTCTGTGCCAGGTTTACCATCGCTTCCCAAAACTTCCAAAGAAGTTTTAGTTCACAGAAAGCAAGTTATTGTTCCTCGGTGTCTTTTGTTTTTTAGTTATTCTGACTCGCCAAGGAGAGTTTCTCTCCTTCCGCTGAGTTCCTCAGGGAGGAACTGGAAGTAGACTGGGAAGCTAAAGATTTCCGTGAGATGTTCTGCTCCAAAGCTCTTTGAAAATAGTGTGAAAACATGGAGCCTCTGAGGCTGGGTCACAGGAGGTTGGCTCTCTCTAAACTCTTCTTATCAGCCTGGCAGAAACATCCATGGTAAGATATTCACTGCGTGTCTGCACAAGGGACTCAAAATATAAAATAAGCCTCCAAAGGGACAGCAGCTGCATAATTTAATTGTTTCTTCGAGCAAGATTCATTCAGTTGAAGATGCCTAAAAGGTTATTCCATGCCTGTGTAAGAAAGAAGACCTTGGGCAGCAGGTTTTCTCAATGCTTGGCTTCAAAGCATCAAATAAATCCTTTCTTCTGGGTTGCTGAGAGCAAAGACAGCCCTGCCGTGGTGACACACTGCCCAGGGGAATCTTTCTGTGTAATTGTTCTTGTTTCTACAGGAGTCAAAAAAATGACCCACACCTAAACCATACCTCCAGCCCCCTTCTTTGCTGTGCAGCTGTTGCCTTGCACTTACTCTTTGCTTTTTATCTGATGTGGTACTCAGCCTAACACAGGTTCCCGTATGATGTTCTTTCAGGATTCTTATTTTTCTTGATACCATTGTAAAATGCAACAGACTTGTTGAGTTTAATTACGAACAGTTACTGCCAAAGGTAGCTTTAACCTGCTCTTCGAGGAATTTTCATTTTAATTGTGCTTTTATTAGTAAATTTCCAGTTTGCAGCCAGGCCTGTTGTGCACTACTCATATTGATAAAAGTTCTATTATATTTATTTTTAAACTGTATCTCAGCCTTGTCTTAAAAGGTAAAATGATCCTTTAAAGAAGATTGTCCTAATTTAGCCTGCATCCTATTTTTCTACAGGATAACGGGGATCTTCTGGCTCTTCAATGTCTCTCCAGTACCAGCCTTTTATCTGACCCAGAGAGAAGGTGGGGATATAGGCACAGTGCTGCAAACTACAAACGTGATGCTGTGCCTGTCTCTATTAACAGCCCCTTCTGATTTAAAAAGCATCCAGTTGTATCAATAGTTAACCATATGAAAAAAGATTCAGACCGTGACCTCCCACCTGCTCCAGTCAGAGATCCTCAGCCAAAAAAAAAATTGTATCACATTTTATATGCTTGAAAGTAGCTGAGGTCAGAGAATTACAGAGATTACAGAATATTGTCCCAGAGTAATGCCAGAATTAAAACATTAAATTAAAGCATAAAATCAAAGCATTTGGCTACGGCACAAAAGCTTTGGTAATGCAAAAGTAAACTGGATGATAAAAAAAGGCTGCTGGTTTTTTTGACTGGAGTTAGAAGGTGAAGTTGGTGATGCAGCTGAGAACCAAGATTAGGGCTGGATGAGGTTTCTGGGTGATCAACTTTGGACAGTGTTAAGAGTGGAGATATCTGAAACTGGACTGAAAGTCTGTATTCCTGTGGAAGCAGCAGTCCTGGATCAGAGGTATGGACGAGATGGTCTTGGGCTACAGTCTTGTGGTTGGTCAGAGCCAGTGATGGTGACTGCAAGGCTGGATTAGGATGACACTGAGATTTAGAATCAATATAGGGCTGGAGATAGTTTGGCTGCTCAACCAAGACTGATTTTTTCCTGCAGGCTTGATTTAACCTGGTTCCTTTGTATGGTTTGGATTTGGAGGGATGGGTATCTGAGCAGCAGTTAGGTAAAAATATATAGTCTTAGGTTTATAATGAGGTTGTCATCAGTCATCACGTGTTTGCAGAGGAGTAAGAGCTGAAGACTAGTGCTCCAGGGGCAGAAGACAACTTTCTGCTGTGGTTAGGACTGAAGACACAGGGTGGTTTGGGATTATAGATCAGTGAAAGCCTCTCTAAAGCCTCTCTCTTTGGCCTGCAGCTGTGTTTAGGGGCAAGCCATCTTGATAATTTGGCACAGAAGATGATGAAGCTGCTTTGAGTTAGAATTCTGCCCGGTGCTGATGCTGGGTAGTAGTATGGCGAGTTTAAGGGGTGGGGACAGTTCTGGTTGGGAGTTGGTTGATGCACTGGAAGTCTCAGGCTACAGCCTCGTGGGGGCTGAGATAGGCAGAATGGGGTTAGAAGAATATTTGTTCCATGAGGAAGCAATTTCATGAACGTGCAGAAATTAATTTCCCTTCATTTTATTCAGCATTACGCAGAAATTAAAATGACGGCGAATACTCAAGAAATATAAGCTTGTTATAATGAACAGATGGCAGCTCAGTGAAGATTTGTATGAAGAAGATCACCAGTCCTTTTGTTTACAACACATACATGTCCTGTTTTGTTTTAATTATGTCGTTGTTTTTCCATCCAGGCTATTCACTTAAAAAAAAGAAAAAAAAAAAAACCCCAACAAAAACAAACCCCACCACCACTGTGTTTATGTCAGCGAAGCTAATAAGCAATCTGCAAACTGGAACCGTGTAAGCAAATGCTCATGAATATTGAGAACTTTCTGATAGATGCGGTGTCTGCCTGTGTTGTCTGGATCCATCTTGATGTCCCTTGTGAAGTCAAAGGAAGCAAGAAACAAAATCATCTTCAATAGCTGTCTGGCCAGGAGCTCAGTGCTTTTCGGAGTATTTTTTTTTATGTTCTGCTTTGTTAAATCCCTTTAAGAGTCTTATGTTCGTGAGTCTGAGATGTTTGAGGAGGGGGGGAAAAAGCCAAACGCTTTCCCTCTTGTCAAAAGCTGTAGGTTTAAGACAGGATTTAACCAGTTTCTGACTCTTTTTATTGTCTCCTATACCGTGCGCTGCGTAGGGCAACATTTAATTACAGGTAATAAACACAGAAAGCTGCTAAAGGGATTATCAACACCGGATTTTGGGGAGAAGGGGAGAAGGTTCCTCCAACCTCGAGCAGCGAAGGGGGGGAAAGAAAATAATCCCATACCTAAAGGATGGCTATTTGGGGAAGACGAACTGTTTTATTCATCAGGTTTTGAGCCTCTTGTGGAAGAAGATGCCTCTTCCCATGGCTGTGGCCCCCTCTAGCGGCTCCTAGCCCTCTGGCATCGGCTCATCGCCCCCCCATCCGTGGCTAGTGATCGCCCAGTGGCCAGTGGCCCCCACAGCCCCCCCTTCGAGCATCAACTCCTGCCCAACGCTGCCTTAGTGAGGCTCCTCAGTCAATCAGTGCTAAATGAGGTTTAACCTCCCCAGCCCTAAAAAAAGCCAAAGGAAATAGGGAAGAGTGTGGCCAGCAGGTCAAGGGAAGTCATTCTCGGTTTTTTTTTTTTTGGGTCTTAATATAGCCTTCCGAAGAAATAGCGTCCGTCATTTAGTTCATTTCCAATCTGGCTCAGTGTTTCCTACGAAACACCCTGAGTTGTTCCAGCCTAGAAATACCTGAATTATAATATTATAGAATCATAGATGGGTTGGAAGGGACCTCAAAGATCATCTAGTTCCAACCCCCCTGCCATGGGCAGGGACACCTCCCACTAGAGCAGGTTGCTCAAGGCCACATCCAGCCTGGCCTTGAAGACTTCCAGGGATGGGGCACCCCCAACTTCCCTTCCAGTGTCTCACCACCCTCATAGTAAAAAATTTCTTTCTGATATCTAATCTGAATATTTTTTCTTCCAATTTAAAACTGTTTCCCCTTGTCCTATCATTACCCTTCCTGGCAAAGAGTCCCTCCCCAGCTCTTCTATAGGCACCCTTCAGACAATGAGTAAACAGTGTGCTCTTGCGGCCAGGAAGGCCAATGGTATCTTGGGTGAAATAGGGAAGAGTGTGGCCAGCAGGTCAAGGGAAGTCATTCTTCCCCTCTACTCTGCACTGGTGCGTCATTTAGTTCGTTTCCAACCTGGCTCAGCGTTTCCTATGAAACCCCCTGAGTTGTTCCAGCCTAGAAATACCTGAATTATAATATTATAGAATCATAGATGGGTTGGAAGGGACCTCAAAGATCATCTAGTTCCAACCCCCCTGCCATGGGCAGGGACACCTCCCACCAGAGCAGGTTGCTCAACAGAGCCCTGGAACAGGCTGCCCAGGGAGGGTGTGGAGTCCCCTTCCTTGGAGATTTTCAAGACCCACCTGGATGCTCCTGAGTAACATGCTCTAGCTCTAGGCAATCCTGCTTCAGCAGGGGAGTTGGACTAGATGATCTCTATGGTCCCTTCCAACTCTAAAAATTCAGTGGAATTCAGTGAAACACAACTGGTTACGTTTGACTTAAACCAACATCTGAAGGGAGAACTTCTCGCTCTCTACAACTCCCTGAAAGGCAAAGGCTCCTCGGTCAATCAGTGCTAAATGAGGTTTAACAACCTCCCCAGCCCTAAAAAAAGCCAAAGGAAATAGGGAAGAGTGTGGCCAGCAGGTCAAGGGAAGTCATTCTTCCCCTCTACTCTGCACTGGTGAGGCCACAACTGGAATCCTGCGTCCAGTTCTGGGCTCCCCAGTTCAAGAGGGACAGGGAACTACTAGAAAGAGTCCAGCGAAGGGCAACAAAGATGATTCAAGGATTGGAGCATCTCCCTTATGAGGAAAGACTGAAAGAGCTGGGACTCTTTAGTCTGGAGAAGAGAAGGCTGAGGGGAGACCTTATCAATGCCTACAAGTATCTCAAGGGAGGGTTGAAGGAGGAGGGAGCCAGACTCTTTTCAGTGGTTCCCAGTGGGAGGATGAGGGGCAACGGGCACAAGTTGGAACATAAGAGGTTCCACTCAAATATGAGGAAAAACTTCTTCACAGTGAGGGTGACAGAGCCCTGGAACAGGCTGCCCAGGGAGGGTGTGGAATCCCCTTCTTTGGAGATTTTCAAGACCCGCCTGGATGCAGTCCTGAGTGACATTCTCTGACAAGCTCTAGGCAATCCTGCTTTGGCAGGGGAGTTGGACTAGATGATCTCTATGGTCCCTTCCAACTCTAAAAATTCAGTGGAATTCAGTGAAACACAACTGGTTACGTTTGACTTAAACCAACATCTGAAGGGAGAACTTCTCGCTCTCTACAACTCCCTGAAAGGCAACAGGACTAGAGGAAATGGCCTGAAGTTGCACCAGGGGAGGTTCAGGTTGGACATTAGGAAAAATTTTGGCACTGAAAGGGTTATCCAGCCTTGGAATGGGCTGCCCAGGGAAGGGGTTGAGGCACCATCCCTGGAGGTGTTCAAAAGATGGGTTGACATGGTGCTGGGGGACGTGGTTTAGTGATATTATTTTTTTTGTCAGAGTTGGGTTGGTGGTTGGACTAGATGATCTTGAAGGTCCCTTCCAACCTAGATGATTCCTGTGATCCCTACCTAAACAAAAATGTGAAGCCTCCAGTGTTCTTATGATGATAAATTCCTTGGGGTATATTATATATTACTTACATTAAAATAGTTTAATGTTTCAGAGAAGCTCTCGGAGCCTGGGAAGTTTCAGAACTCTTTGCTGTCAGCGTTACTGTCAGCAGTATCTACACCCTGCCTTGTGCATACACCGTATTTCATGCTGGGCTTCTGCTTCGTTCGGTGAACACGAGGGACAGAGCCCATAAAATTAACAGCTACTCACTCTAATCTGTGGCTCCGGGCCTTGTGTAGGTTGTAATTTAACTCCAGATGC
The DNA here is from genome assembly GCF_001431845.1 of Calidris pugnax. Classification (NCBI taxonomy): domain Eukaryota; kingdom Metazoa; phylum Chordata; class Aves; order Charadriiformes; family Scolopacidae; genus Calidris; species Calidris pugnax. The sequence continues at coordinate 3,327,618 of NW_015090880.1, forward strand.
AAAATTATTTGGTTTTCATCATCCTTCTGAGTGTTTTGCAGCAATTTAGGGTAGTAGAAATCCTCACATTGCTGGGGGGATGCATTATTATTCCCTTTTGCAGCTCAGAAACTGAGGCTCGGTATTTTGACATCAATGGCAAAAATAGACTTTAATTCAGATTGCAGTGTAGAAGGTCTTACAGCATGATTTTTCCAGAGTGCTTAGCATTTCCCTCATACTCTGCTTGAGTTGCTCCATTCTTCTGAAATACGACCTCAGAGAAGAAGCTGGGAACACATACAATATAGAATGTGTGATCAGAGCCCATCTTTCAGAACTTCGTTTCGGTGATTTACTTGTCATCACACAGTTACTCTGTGCTCCTTCCTCATGGAAACAAACTTCCTCCCCCCTAAATCCTCTGCCTCATCCTCTTCTTTTCTGTTAGCTTCATTGAAAAATCAGTGAAGTGCTCTGGGCCTTCACTTCACAGCCCGAGGCGAGTTTTGTAGTTCCTTTACGCGTGTGCTTGAAGACTTGGAGGGAAAGAAGGAGACGAGCATGTCACTAGAGATGGTACCTTTGGATGTCCAGCACAGCTGGGCTGACAGCCCCAAATCTTTTTCCTTGATTGAACCCGCCTTTGTGTTATCCCTTTAATGGCACTTTGTCTGTCCTCTGTGTGTGTAATGTAAATTCTCAGGTTTTTAGGAAAAAAAAAAAAAAGGAAGATGAAAAAAGATGATGCACAAACCCAGGTGTTTGCTCTGTTTTCCCACACCTCAGCTCTTTATTTCCCTTCACTGTCTTCTGCCTGGAGTTCATCACTGGAGCACTTCAGTTGTTTCACATAACCAAAGGTAAGTTTAAGCAGAAACATTAACTTTTAGAAGAAATCTTTAGTGCATAAATGGGAGAGAAGGCTAGATGGACAGTACTGGTTTTTAAACCCTTAGAGTTAAGATATCATTAGATTTTAGAAGGTATCAGCCCGAGAGCACTAAACTTGTATTTTAGTTCATTTCTATTACATAGGAAACCTGGATTATGTGTCTTGTTCTGCTGTTTTGGTTCTTGATCTTAGTATTACATTTACTAAGCAATCTTTTATTTTTAATACTGTTATCCTCAACTCAGAAAACAGATTCATTAGCAGATACTGAAGGCTTATTCTGTTCTGCCTAGTGCTCTACTCTGGTGGAACTCTACTCTTGGTTCCTTGTAACCACTGTGCAACCTCTTCAAATTCATGGGGTGAAGACCAGATTCTTTTTGCCGTTGCTTTCTTGGGATACTCTGGGTTGTCTTGGCAAGGATTTGGGGTTTGTTCTTAGCCGTCATGGCCAACCTCATGCATTTCTAAAATCTTTGGGTTTGGTCGATCCCAAGCCATCTGTATTTGACTGTGATTTAAACTACTCTACGTTATGTGAGACCAGTTGTAGGCCCACAGCTGTAAGGGAAAGTTGTTGCTTTACTTCTATATCCTCTTAAATGTCAGGCTGTTGGAGATGCAGGACAGTGCTGGCTCTAAGCCATGGCAAATTGGTCAAGCAGAAGACCAGGATTTTCTCCTATCCATTTTGCAGATTCCTGCTGTAAGAAAACTTCAAGATTAGCTCACTTGTAGATTGCTCCAAAATATAAGAAATTATTCATAAAGGTTACTTGTGGTCCATGAGTTCACTAGCCTTTTTGGGGAGAAAACCTCAAAGTTACTCTTTATGTTGCAGTATCCCTTAAAATGTACACCAACTTGTGAAAAAGGGTTTGGTTGTGAATATCAGGGTCATAAAGCCAAGTTTTTATCTCACTTACTTTCAGCAGAGAACGGGGGATACACAACTTATTTCTGCAGGGCAAGTCAGCCATAGGGGAACCAACAGAAAGCATTCTTCATCAAAAGAGCTATCTTTCACTGCAGCTCAGCCAGTTTACGTGATTCAGTCATTCCCTTGGCACTCCCGGCAGAGAAAACTTGAAGTGACCCTTAAGCTTTCTCCCCTTGGCTCTCAAAGCCTTTTCAGGCTGCCAGGCTGCTGTTGTTTTCAGCGTCAGAGAGAGAAAACTGGAGCTTTGGTAAAGTTCTCTCATTAAAGTACTGTTTTTCAGTCAAAGGCGTGAACACTTGACCTGCTTTATTCTCTCATTTCTGACTTTACTCTCCTGCTTTGGTGAACTTGCATGAAACCATCACATGGAGTTTTGTAAGAGCAAACCAACCTAGGAGATCTCTATCAAAAAATACCAAGAACTTCTATTAAAAGGTTGCTTAGCTGTACCTCTCCATAACAACTAGCATCATAGGCCAAGCCTGCTGCTGTTCGAAATCAACTTTTTTTTCTCAAAATGGGAAAATTCTCTTCTTGCCCGTCTGCCTCTGCAGACCCTTATATTCCTGCCTCTGATCCTCTAGCATGTCAGCATTAGGTGTCAGCTAAGACTATTAAAAACCTGCTTGCTTAACCAAACACAGTAAGTAATTTTACATTTTGTACCCAGGTACTCCGCATGCCTCAAAACATCCATAGAATTATAGAAGGTGGTAAATGTTCGTTATGGTATGAAGGGAAAGCTTAGCATCTGACAATGTCTTGTGAACTGATACTAGGCTGTGTAGCACTCTCATGACTATGGGGATTGCAACTCTGCTTTTTGTTTACCTTATTTTTCTGGTGAAATTTAGAGCCCAACAAATAGCGAAGCTGCAGAGAGGTTTTGTGCATTAATAAAGATTGAATCGATTCTGCAGAGACAGAGCAGATTAGCTGAAATGAAAGTCCAACATTTTGTTATAAACTACAGCAACACAGGTTTTCTGACACTTCTAGAAAAAAAAAATCAGTGTACAATAGTGATGGGTTGTGTTTTACTAGTGTTGTTATCTGGTTGTTGGCACGTATTCTTCCTCGTGTAGCCACTCCCACATGAATAATGTGTCATTCATACCCTTCTAGATGACATTAAAAGCATTAATGCATCTTTTTTATCCTATGAAAAATACAGAATGTCAAGGATGACCTGAACGATTTATTTTCATGAAGGCTTTTTTTTTTTTTTTCCTGTAGAAATGTGACATTATGAAAAGCCTCAATTTTCTTACAGTCACAAGTAGTAAATAACACATTACAGCCATTTAACAAATATTCCCAAACCAGCAGCAACATTTAGCTCTGTGAAATAGATTTGTTCTGGATATAAACCAAGGAGAGCAGAATCTGTATTTCCTGGCCCTTGTGGATGTACGTGACAGAGTCGTGCTGGATGACTTGAATTGAGATGGAGCATGTGTATAACGAGTATCCCCTGGACAGGGATGTTTATACATATTTCCTCCCAACCTCCCTCTTTTCCCTCCCTCCCAAATGCTCCTTATTATGGCTTCTTTCCCCCCACTGATAAGTGAATTTTAAAGTTATGTTGCAGTTTTCTCAATACCGGATAAATGTGTGTAATACATCTCTCATAAAATGTTACTGCGCAGATGGGACTGAGGAAACTTTTTCCAGTTTATGAAGCCATCGTTAGTAATATCTACCACTTATGAATAATAAAAGAAAATGGCCTTTGGCAAATTTTAGAGTTTTGTTTTGCTTTCTGTGGAAATCCTTGAAGAAAAGGAAAGCTCAGAAATCAAGTGATCAAAGCTTATGATATAAAATCTGCTCGGGTGCAGTCAGGTACAGCCTCCGTGGTTCACATGGGTGATACCTTTTGCACGTGCAGCAAATCCTGCTGTTGTCTCTCTTTTTTTTTTTTTGGCCCCCAGTCTTACACCAACAGGCAAATCTCAGTTGCAGTCAGTCCTCACTCTCTATTTTTAATGAGTAAACAGAGATGAGCTTGGGTACTGCTTTCCTTTTTGTTTGTGTTGATTAACATACCACATATACTTGTCTACCTTTGTGATGGCAAATGAAAGAAGATATTAATAATAAATGGAAATAAACAGCTAGTAAACACAATCTGAAATAAAGATTGACCGGAGCAAGAAAAGGAGATGATAAAACTCTCCAGTTTCACTTTATTAGGAAATAAATGGTGGCGAAGGGTAACTGTTTCCCCTATAACTGGAACTATAAGCAAATGGGAGAAGCTGGCTTGGTTCTGGGCTCTCGGGAGCTGCCAGAGGCTGTTTTGAGTGTATATTGCACTGCCCTGTGCGAAATAGATATGAAGGTTTGGAGGCAGAGGGGAAGGGGAGCAAGTTCTTGTTCTGCTGTCACTTCTACGCTCCCACTGCTGGGTTCCAAGAAGCTCTTGTCTGAGCTGTGAAGGACATGGTGTCTGTAGGAAGTCGTGATTTGGAGCTCTCTGCCAGGGGTTCAAAGCAGGGGGCTTGGAACGTGATGATCTTTGAGGTCCCTTCCAACTCTAATCATTCTATGATTCTAAGAGTGAGGTAGTGATGGTAAAACGGGAGAAAAGCAACCAAAAGTGTAGCTGAAGTTCGGTATTTCTCATTTATGAATCCATTTATGAATCCAGGTGTGACAAAGAGCTTCTTAGCTCCAAGGTGGTTCCTGGGCACGCAGGGTTGATGGAACAAGGAGAAGACTCCTGCTATATTTTGCCGTGCCTGAGGTGCTGTGTGGGGCTGCATCCGGCTGTTCTGTACTTGTGAGAAATTCAGGGGTATTGGCAAAGAGGATAAAAAAAAATATCGTCTGCTGTGGCTCATGCAGAGGTACCAATGGAAATACCAAAGAGGAACTTTTCACAGTCGATGAAGAATAACAAGAGGGATATATTGGGTGGTGCTATAAGTGAAAGATTCAGTAAATGAATACTTCAACGTGGAACGTGTGAAGGCTGAGGAGAAAACGTCCTCGGATATCAAAAATTAAGCATTAATGTTTCAGTAGGAAGGAAAGTGAGAAAGTGACCGAGGTTTGCTTCGTTATTCACAAGTAATTCTCAAGAACTGGAAAATGCTGAAAGGGGATTTTACAAAGAATGCAATTGTTGCCTTAGATGTAACATTGCCAGGAACTTCCTGCAGACCTTCGAGATTTAAGCAAGTTTGGGATTTGACCCAAAGTCTTTGGTTTGTAAAAGAAAAATGAAATCTATGTCTCATTCTGTCTTTGGCAGTGCACAAAGTTGCTTTTGTTCGTGTTTTGATTTACAGAGCTAGTTTCTATCAGACATCTGCTGCTAGATGGATTAACAACACACAGTATTTATTTCTCAGCGCAGCTATGCAAACTTCTCAGTAAAAGAACAGAAAATATCAGTGACTATAAATTGATGCAATATTTCAAGTGAGAAAAAAGCCAAATTCACTAATCATACGGTAAATTATTAAAACATTCCTTTCACTTATCATAACAACAAAGGACAAGAGGCAAAATAAAAAAAAAAGATATATTTATGTCTATATTTATATCGACATGTTCTGCTTCTATTTTATTGGGTATTGTAAGGGAACCTGCGATAAAACCAGTCATAACTCTGCAGAGCCAAGGATCTGTACCTAATTTTAAGCATATGAGTAATATGAGTGACTCAAGTAGGCTTACCTGGAGCTTTAAAATTGTGTTGCAAATTCTTGTCATAGCTGGAGCCTTATTTTCTTGCTAATCCACAAGTATATCAAATATCAAGCTTTCATCTAATTTGATTTAATTAGTAAGAAGTGAGCTGAATGGTGTCAATACGTGAGGTAAGAGTGGGGAGAGGTTAAAAATATGACACTTGAGACAGATACCTCAGTGTTCTGACTGAAAATCAGAGTGATCTGAAAATGCACAGCATGTAGCTCTTGACTTCTGATTTGTGTCCTGGTGGGGCTTGTCTGAAATGGACTTTCAGGCCCAGGTTTTGCAGAGTTTTATTCAAATAGTAAGTAATTCTTAAGATCGCCTTAATTGAAGGTAAACAGATAAAATAAATACCACAGATCATATGACTGTTGCAAGCTTTGGATGCGTACAGCTGAAAGCTATCTTATAATGTAAAGACAATATAATCTACTCGTTTGTGTCATTTTTATTGCTATAAAAGGAAACATTTATGCACACTTGTGTGTAAATCTCCAGAAAAAAGTAAGTAAATAAAACTAAACATACTAATGTCTATACAGTCACTGATGATGCAGAAATTCAGACATACATGTATGGGACAGGTAGGGGCAAATCTCAGCATTTCATTCTGAGCTGGGTAGACATTGCACAGTTCTATATCCTTACAAAAATGGAGTGAATTAATTGTTTCTCAGCCCAGGGACAGTAACATGCTCATGTGGACAAAAGATTTTCATGCGAGATCTGAAGAGAGTAGGCGGGTTGGACCACCCGTGTCAATCATCCTTAAAAATCACTAATCACAAATGGCACAAAAATGGGATTAAAACTTTTGTTTCCTCAAGCTTTTGTAGACTGTAACACACTGAGATCTTGAAGGACAGTAAATAGCTTCATGGTGGTGGCAGACTTTGGTTCCTGAAAGGGTAATGGGCATATTTTTTTCCTCCCTCGTACTTGCAGTTTTCCACCCTATTTTAAAAATCTCCATTATGAAATTGGCCAAGTACAAAACCCCCTCTTCTTTAATAGTAAAGCTTTGAAAACAATAATCACTGCCAGTTACTTAGTGGTTCTTAACTTTATATTGAAGATTCAGGGCTACGCTCTGTTTTTTCTGTTGTTTTAAATATTTATAAACATCAAGCACAGTACTGTGTGTTGACCCCCTTTTACCAATTCACTAGTACACGGGACATAGTCTTATTTGATGGATAATCTGTCCAAGTCATACCGGTGTCTGGGCATGTTGTCTCAGCTATTGATCCATCAGGAACTTGAAGAGGATTCTACCATTTAGTAAATCAAAGGAGTTAACTGCATTCGCAAGAGAGTTAATTGTATCACTTGATCTTTATTCTTCCTGTATAAGGAAATGTCCAGAGTAGCATGACTTTTTATATTAAGATTTCTCATAAGCCACCTTCTCTATTCTGATATGAGTGATTTGTAGTAAAGCAAAAATATTTTCAAGAAGGTACTTCTATAATGAGATTCTTGTATAATGTATTCGCATGTTCTTTAAAACTAATAATCAATGAAGATAGATACATTTTCAAAATTACTTCCCATAACATCTTTGTATGCTGCTTCCTTCAGAGAGATTCTTGAGATTTATTTGAAATGTAATCTCCAGAATTCACTAACTTAAAAAAAACACAGATTGCCTTTAGAGAGAGTCTGTTCTTGCCCCAGCTGCACTGTAGTCATTCACTGCACTCTTGTACGTAGAAAATCTTCTGTCTTATTTGTGTATAAACATGAACAGAAGCCCGAGTATATTGTACCTGGATTTGGCAAATTCCATTCAAATTGAACAGTGGTGAAAAGAACAAAAAATATTACTTATTTTTATTAATTTCTAGTCCAGCTAACTAGAAACAAATCTTCTTCCTAGAACCCACATTATTTTCTTACCACAATAGTATTTAACAACATGCCTCTGAAACATTAACTCAAAACTGAGCACTCGATCGATGCATTAGTTTTTAATTTCAGTTCAGTTTTAAATTCCAAACCACAGTTTTATTATTTTTGACGTAAGTCCATTCCTCTAGATGAGTTTTTATTGAATAAATTAGTTGCTTTTTACAAGCATGTGTGAAAATATACACATATGTATGAGTATAGAAATATAGACTGAAATCAAAATTAAAGTGAGGTGAAGAAAAGCACTGGGGAGAAAATGGAATAACAGCATTACCTGAATAAAGATTCAGCAGTGAAATTATGGAAATATTGACTATCCTATGACTTTCCAGCACCATGTTTAGAATTGAGATACAGGTGCCCTTTGAAAATTCTTCTTCATAAAGAGTAACAGGTTTCCTGTCAGGAACTCGTAATATATTGAGCAACGATGGCGATATACTTTGACCAGTAATGTTGATAAAATGTATTTGGAAAAAATCCATTATCTCATTAGAAATAGGATGTCGAGGAGAGTATAATAAGCACAGCCACCACGTCACATCTGTGCTACATCAGTGTAGGTTACAGAGGTGGAGAAATACACATTATTACCGCGTTACCTCTATATATTTCTTCTCACTGAGAACTATTGTAGATTTCATGGCAAACCAAAAGTTCTGCCAGGAGATGTAATGTGTAAATCACACTGTCTGACCACATATAGAGAGTAGCTTCTCATATGCCATAAACACAGCTGACTTTTAATATGGAAACTTTTCCCTGACCTTGCATGTCAACAGTCTTTGTTTTAATGAAATTCATCATTACGGTGCCTCATTTTGATGATTCAGTATTCTTACTCAATTGAAAAGGCAATTTTCTTTGATGATGCATATTATTTATTCACTATAGAATAGAAAGAAAACAGCTATTTCGGGAAGCAGGTAGTTTTCCAAGAAACTGGGCATGAGGGATTCATTTACATTAGCAAAACAAATCTACTTGTGAAAGAGAAATACCGGTAACTTTACTTAATTTTCTCAAAGCAATGTAGCTAAATTTAAATCTGGTCTCAGGGTACATTCTGAAGATTTTTGAATTTCAGAAGCTTTCAAACCCAGTACTTTCATTTTGTCAGTAAGATCTACTGAAAACACAGTTAATTACCTCCTACTTTTGTTTATCAGCCCATGTCACTGTGCAGACAAGTTTCTTTACAGTAGATATGCTCTACCAGGGAGTAGACATCAGTGCTCAGGACTTGCAAATGGTAGTGAGCTAAAAAATGTTTTGAAAAAAACCCTTTTTAGGGAGGAATTTGTGGGTCAAAGTTCAAGTGTCTCAGACAGATACATTTTTATTGAAGTTCCTCTAAACTCTATTGAGACCTTGCAGGCTTTTGACTCCTTTGCAGCTGGGATCCCAGGCTCCTGTGCTGTCCTGGCCAGCACAGAGCGAGCTTATAAGGATGCTGCCAGTTTGCCACTGGTACAGCTCCAGTTCCTTTTGCAGAGAGGCAGTGGTTTTGCATTTCATTGGAAGAAAACCAGCACTGCAGTATTGCATCGTAGATTACCCAGCACTAATGAAAGTGGAGTATGCAACAGAATCACTCTACTGGCATAATAAAAGATATTAACGGAAGAAAATGACCCTGCAGGATATACTAATTCTCACTCACTGTTTCACGCTGCCAGTTTCTTTTCCTCACTCTTTCCGTGTGATTAGACAGCTTCTGCAGCATATGCTGGAAATAACAGAACCATTTTGGATCATTTAAAAACAGTATTTTTTTTATCTTCTTAGCCTATGAACAAAAACTTCTGTGTGTAAAGCAAATGAACCTGAACAATACAGAACTGAAATAACAAAGTAAGTGTATGCTACTTTGGAATATATCTCATGATTTCAGGGACCTGAATCCTGCACTAAAGGAGCTGGCAACACTGGAGATCCCATAACCTTTCTTCACCGCTCCTCCCTCTGGTCTCCATCCATCTGAACTAATGGCAGTAGCATCAAACAAAGATTTTTTTACCATCCCATAAGGTACCTGCTTATGGAAGCGGAAAGTTTCTGTCTTTTAACCTCTTGCATTACCTCAAAGAAATGGTTACACTCGAGCTTGTCATATCAATATTAAAAGACCTAGTTTGATTTCACAGCTTCTTGCAGAGGAATAGTCTTCTCTGCGGATACGGGTGGTGGAATTGGGCCCAAAGGAGATGCTGTGATCAAACTCTGTTTATGTTTTCATGAGCAGTTAAAAGTTTTACCACTGGTAAATGCAGGTGAAGACTTTCCTCCAGAATGCTCTCCCACACCAGACGTGACCTGACATGTGCTGCCTGTCACTACAGCCCTAACGTGCAGCCGGTGAATGGGACACACAAGTGGAAGTAAGTAGGTCACGTTTCATTGAGAAAAGTATAAACTATGTATAGTGTAAAAACATCTTAGCAGTCAGGTCAGGCCGTGAGTTTAAAAGCATAGGAAGTGAGATGGCAGTGTGAGGCCGATAACAGCTGCAACAGTTCTTTTTCCCATTTGTTGAAGCCACACATACACGGAGTACTGGAAAAAAGAATGTTATGCCTGGAGAATTTGGTGCAACAGGAATATTAGTGCAAAAAATACTTCTAGAAATACATCAGATGATGTAATGCTATGGCTAAATTTGACAGGTTTAGACCTGCATGCAATCATTGGCATCCTGAGTATGTTACAGAATTAGGCGTAGACTCACCAAATCTCAGTGGTCACCAAATCAACTGTTATAATGGTCTAAATGCCTTTAAAAATCAATTTGCTATGTCTCTGTGCCAAAGTTGTAATTTAAACGTTTTGGTTTTGTCCAATTTTCCTGGAATTTTGTAGACCTCACTGTGGTGGAAAGGGGTACATAGAAGCATGTAGAAAAGCAATCCCTATAAAGCACTGGAAAAGAGCGCCCCGATTACAGAGCTCATCTAGACTTTCCTCAGTGCAGATTCAAAGAAAGCTTTGTTGAGTTTTAAAATTATTTATTGGTATACTTTTTCATCATTCCAGCTATTTCACATTAAGCTAGCCAAACAGTGGAATTCTTAATTCAAACTGTTAATTAAATTCTTAACAAAAAATGTGGCATATGTGGAAATATGCTGGTGCTTCAGCAGTTTGTACTGGAATGTGAAAAAACAGCAGTATTTCATAATAGAAATTCTGATTTTCAGCTCTAATCAATATTTGCCTATTTGAAACATACTGCTTAAATTTATCTTTAACACTTGTTATTTTTTTCCAGGTAAACCACTTAAATATTCAACATCTAAAGTTTTCAGCTTTCTTTTGTTGGATTTGGTGCCATTTAAGGTATTTTCCTTTTGAAAAAAGTTCTATTAACTATAAGAACATATTCAATTCTAGCAGTTGCTGTTATGTCAAGGATTTAAAAGGGTTTAATCAAGATTTATGCCAATGAAGGTGAAAGAAGAACCATGTCCCAGTGTAAGTCATTGTAAAAGGATGTAACACGCTGAATTCTGTAGATGGGAAGCCCTGCCCTCTTCAACAGACAGTCAAGCATTTTAACAGACCAGATAATTTCCATCTTAGGGTAGAACAAATCACTCTGGAGGGTTTATTCCCATCCTCACCCATGACAGAAGACTTTTCACACTGACGAGGGAGAAAGCATATAGGAGAAATTTAAGATCCAAACTTGTAAATGGATGAAGTTGGGTTAAATGAATCCAAACCCACCGGCCTTTACCCAGTATCTGCCATTGCTTTATTTCTGCAATAGACTTTTATAATTCTGAGAAAAACATCAACGTTTCAGTTTCTACTGAGTCAGTTGTTTACGTCACATTATTGCAACTACGTTTTTGGCCGAATGCCCATACAAGCAAGTTTATGTGAATCAGAGATCTCACTGGCTTGATCCAAGTGCTTTTTCTTTGCTTGATTTGAGCAGAAGCATATGCAGCAGGGGATAAAATCAGAAGACTACACAATATCACATTCTAGAAATGTTACCCATCACGGCATCACACGTCTACATGGAAGGTGTTAAATGTATTGCTTCAGCTGTGCCACTGGTGCAATACATGTGTCGTAGTTAACACTATAAGCATGTAGCTGAACCATGAAAGCCCTGTAAAGTGGCTCTTGGAGCAAGATTAAAGCTTATAGGCAGGAATCAGTGTTTATGTTTTGTTGAATAACAGATTAATGTGTTGTTTCGCATTACTCACGCTGGTACTGTCTCCCCACACAAAGACAGAGGAACCAAATCCTACCAACATCAGTAGGAGGCTGCTCTTGCTCCCTTGGTTTCAAGGGGTTTACTCCTAATGTACGTCACGACACATGAGAAGGAATCCAATTCCACAAATACACCTTTCCAGCAGATCTTTCATCTGCCAAATCTGACCTTTAGCTTCAGTTTTTCCACACTCTAATATCTCTGTGTTGAATGACAGGTTTATGATTAGGGGACAACAGAAATGTTCAGGGAAATATAAGAGTTGACTCTAACCTTTGGTATTCTTGGTACCAAGAGGTTTTTAGACCTTCAGTCAGTCTGTTATCCATTTTAGAGGAAAAGTCCTATCTAAAATTCTTAATAAACTTCAAATAAGCATTGAGTTTGAAAAAAAATCTTCAAAATGTCTGGACCCTGGGAAATCTTTCCATCCCTAATTGGGATTCAGTAGTTTCTTCGCTGTCAAACGTGCCATAAATGCCAAAGCAGGAAAAGCACGTTCTGCTCAGTATGAAGTTAAAGGCATGTTTGCCTTTAGACATGTGAATTTAATACACAAGTTTCTAAGTGAGCTTTATTCTTTCCATCTTAACATCTTTGGTCTGAGTGAAAAATTTAAAGCTTTTATTTTACCCCTTTTTCCCCCTATACAGTATTAGCTTGTCTGCTGGGAACAAAGGCACAACTTGTATGTGAAGGAATAAAAAAACTCTTCTTTTGCTACCCCAAAGTGTGGTTTTTTAATAACACAGTATTGAAAGTTCAATGTCAGTAGCACTTACTCTCAAGATGATCAAGAATTCAAAGTATTCATTGTGCTTATTTGCATATGTAACTGACAAAACGTCATTTCATCTGTCCCAGCAAAGGAAATGAAAGATTTGAACATTAATTTGTATTTTTTTGAAAATGAAAAGTCTTGTGTGGTGCTTCTATAAAAGCACAGAATATGAAGAACTGAAGTTTTCTAGTCTTTTATTCACCTTTATAAGTTTTTAAAAAAATCAAAGAATATTGTGAAAATAAAATGAGAACATCAGAGGCTGATCTTAGATACTTAAACTTTTGTTATCCCTTATTCACCTTGTTAGAGGCACTAAGAAGTAAAGAGAAAGACAGATTCTCTTGGTGTGAACGCCCTTTCTGAAGGAAGAATACACCTTTCCTGCAGCTATTTTTCAGGGCATTTATCATCCTGGAGTAGAACCTCTGGTCAAAGAGGGAAAAATATTCAGGAACAAAAGGTTACAGAAGAACCAGGTTCAAATACAAGCTCTGTTACAGGTGGAAGAGATTTGACCTTGAGTATTCCATATCTCAGATAAGAAAAACATCAGGCTGTCAGAATCTTCTGGCCATCTAGGCTGAGAGATAGGGGAAAAAGAACAACCACCAAAACACAGGCTTTCCTGATGTAGGCCTCTGTCTCTTTCCCCCCCCATATTCTCAGAACATTTGCAAAAGACCTCCTCATTCCACCGGAAATCAGGATGCACTTCAAAGCTGCCAAAACTTTATAACCACAGCCAATTTCACAACACTTGCTTACCTTGAAACACAGAGACATATAGTTTGAGAAACTCTGCAAAAAAATATTTCTCTGCTATTTTGAGTTTGAAAAAATCTCACATTAAGGAGATGTTATGTGGTACTTGCATTTAGTATTGATCAGTCATTGTCAGCATTGCTTGTATTGCCCCGGAGTGTGGCCCCAGCTAAACAATTTGGGTCAAGCAAGGCTAGGAAGCCTCAAAAAAAGTGTTCGCTCAGCTTGGTGCAGCCAAGAAATGACCTTTTAAATGTGAATTAAGAATTAAGACTGACTTCTAAGTACTTGTAGTAATTAAATATGTAGTTGAGGTCTTGACTGGCCCAAGCCACAGTAGTTGTGAGTTATTAACCCTGGTCACTTGTCCCATTCCCATTTTTTTTTATTTTTTCACTCTCTAATTTGCCAGAGGAAGCTATTTTCACCTTGAATTGTGATGTGATGTGGTAGTTGGCAACCATTATCTCTGCCTGGATTTCACCCTTGAAACATTCAGTGATTAGAGAAGTTATGTGTTACATAGAGGTCTGTATAGTGTTTTGGAGATAAGAATGAGATAAATTGCTAAATACCCACCAGATTAATAGCTGGAGCTCTTGGAAAACCCAATATTCTACAAACTGCCAGCTGATTTACAGGTAATCTTGTTTCTGTGCTCTGTTTTAAAGTATTTAGGAAATTTGCTAGTTAAAATTCAGTGAGGGGCAGCATAGCTCCTCAACTTTGTGTGCTGAGAATGTTCTTACTGTTTCTTGTTAGATTTTGCAAAGATTTAAGGAAAAAAAAGTTAAGTGATTTTATTTTTATTTTTATTTTCCTTTTAGGGTCCTGAATGATTTTTGGGTTGCATTGGTTGTGTCACATACATGCCGACATGAGGTGGTGTTTTGGCCAAGGGTGATACTGTCCTTCTCGGGAAGCCCCCATGGCAGAGCTTCACCCCAGGGAGAGATGTGAGCCCTGACCCTGCCTCAACGCTCCATCCCCGAGTCTTCCCGCTGGGATTTCTTTTCCTTTTTCCCTTCCAGAAAAGTTTCCTTGCCTGTCTGAGCTGTCTCCCTAGGAGCTTAACCTAGCTGCAAGCCAAAAATCATTTCAGATATTCAATAATACAGCACGGACCGCTTAGCAAACAGGCACACGCTTGAACACAGGCTTAGATGGGCCCCAAAAAACTGATTTTGCTGTGGTTTTTTTCCCCTCTATCCCAATAGTTAGAGCATAAAAGCCTAAGAAGATAGGTGGGATGGTGAAGGGGATGCTGAAAGAAGAAATGCGGGTTGTTAGAGGAAGGGAAAGGGCTGGTTGTGGTGGCCCCCACGGGCTTCACCTTTGGCAGCGCCGTGTCTCGGTGGGCCCTTCGCGGGGGGAGCTGACGGATAAAAGCAGACACACGCTCTGCTCTGGCTGAAGGGAGAGCAAGGAAATGGGAAAGGTTTGTCTCCTCCGATTACCTGAGAAACTGTGCCCAGGAATGTTAATTTTCAGGGCCAACTGAATAGACGCACGTTTAGGAATAAGCCACCGAGAGAGGTTAAGCACCCTGACTGTGGGCGACAGGCATTTTCCTTGCCCAGTCTCCTGACATTCCTCTTCTTTTCCACAAAACAGAACAGTTTCAACAGTGAAGTTGCTACTGACAGCACCTGTTAAATTCTTTACTAGGTTGTGCTCTGGGAAGAAGGTATTTGAATCTTCTTTAGGCGAATAAAGTTTTGTAAATACTGAGGAGTTTTGTAAACACCGAGGAGTTTTGTAAACAGGAGACATAAACTTGGTGGTTGTGTATATGAAAGCAGCCACTTTCTTTTAAATTTGCTCAGAAACACCTGGCTCACACCAGGAAACCCTCAGACATATCTCAGATAAGAAAAACATCAGGCTGTCAGAATCTTCTGGCCATCTAGGCTGAGAGATAGGGGAAAAAGAACAACCACCAAAACACAGGCTTTCCTGATGTAGGCCTCTGTCTCTTTCCCCCCCCATATTCTCAGAACATTTGCAAAAGACCTCCTCATTCCACCGGAAATCAGGATGCACTTCAAAGCTGCCAAAACTTTATAACCACAGCCAATTTCACAACACTTGCTTACCTTGAAACACAGAGACATATAGTTTGAGAAACTCTGCAAAAAAATATTTCTCTGCTATTTTGAGTTTGAAAAAAATCTCACATTAAGGAGATGTTATGTGGTACTTGCATTTAGTATTGATCAGTCATTGTCAGCATTGCTTGTATTGCCCCGGAGTGTGGCCCCAGCTAAACAATTTGGGTCAAGCAAGGCTAGGAAGCCTCAAAAAAAGTGTTCGCTCAGCTTGGTGCAGCCAAGAAATGACCTTTTAAATGTGAATTAAGAATTAAGACTGACTTCTAAGTACTTGTAGTAATTAAATATGTAGTTGAGGTCTTGACTGGCCCAAGCCACAGTAGTTGTGAGTTATTAACCCTGGTCACTTGTCCCATTCCCATTTTTTTTATTTCTTCACTCTCTAATTTGCCAGAGGAAGCTATTTTCACCTTGAATTGTGATGTGATGTGGTAGTTGGCAACTATTATCTCTGCCAGGATTTCACCCTTGAAACGTTCAGTGATTAGAGAAGTTATGTGTTACACAGAGGTTTGTATAGTGTTTTGGAGATAAGAATGAGATAAATTGCTAAATACCCACCAGATTAATAGCCAGAGCTCTTGGAAAACCCGATATTCTACAAACTGCCAGCTGATTTACAGGTAATCTTGTTTCTGTGCTCTGTTTTAAAGTATTTAGGAAATTTGCTAGTTAAAATTCAGTGAGGGGCAGCATAGCTCCTCAACTTTGTGTGCTGAGAATGTTCTTACTGTTTCTTGTTAGATTTTGCAAAGATTTAAGGAAAAAAAAGTTAAGTGATTTTATTTTTATTTTTATTTTCCTTTTAGGGTCCTGAATGATTTTTGGGTTGCATTGGTTGTGTCACATACATGCCGACATGAGGTGGTGTTTTGGCCAAGGGTGATACTGTCCTTCTCGGGAAGCCCCCATGGCAGAGCTTCACCCCAGGGAGAGATGTGAGCCCTGACCCTGCCTCAACGCTCCATCCCCGAGTCTTCCCGCTGGGATTTCTTTTCCTTTTTCCCTTCCAGAAAAGTTTCCTTGCCTGTCTGAGCTGTCTCCCTAGGAGCTTAACCTAGCTGCAAGCCAAAAATCATTTCAGATATTCAATAATACAGCACGGACCGCTTAGCAAACAGGCACACGCTTGAACACAGGCTTAGATGGGCCCGAAAAAACTGATTTTGCTGTGGTTTTTTCCCCCTTTATCCCAATAGTTAGAGCGTAAAAGCCTAAGAAGATCGGTGGGATGGCGAAGGGGATGCTGAAAGAAGAAATGCGGGTTGTTAGAGGAAGGGAAAGGGCTGGTTGTGGTGGCCCCCACGGGCTTCACCTTTGGCAGCGCCGTGTCTCGGTGGGCCCTTCGCGGGGGGAGCTGACGGATAAAAGCAGACACACGCTCTGCTCTGGCTGAAGGGAGAGCAAGGAAATGGGAAAGGTTTGTCTCCTCCGATTACCTGAGAAACTGTGCCCAGGAATGTTAATTTTCAGGGCCAACTGAATAGACGCACGTTTAGGAATAAGCCACCGAGAGAGGTTAAGCACCCTGACTGTGGGCGACAGGCATTTTCCTTGCCCAGTCTCCTGACATTCCTCTTCTTTTCCACAAAACAGAACAGTTTCAACAGTGAAGTTGCTACTGACAGCACCTGTTAAATTCTTTACTAGGTTGTGCTCTGGGAAGAAGGTATTTGAATCTTCTTTAGGCGAATAAAGTTTTGTAAATACTGAGGAGTTTTGTAAACACCGAGGAGTTTTGTAAACAGGAGACATAAACTTGGTGGTTGTGTATATGAAAGCAGCCACTTTCTTTTAAATTTGCTCAGAAACACCTGGCTCACACCAGGAAACCCTCAGACTGCAGCAGAGGCAGGGGAGGGTCAGCCCTCCCACTCTCATTACCCCACAATTAAAACTGGGCTCCTCACATTGATAAAGGAAGGTGCCTGTCTGAGCTGTCTCCCTAGGAGCTTAACCTAGCTGCAAGCCAAAAATCATTTCAGATATTCAATAATACAGCACGGACCGCTTAGCAAACAGGCACACGCTTGAACACAGGCTTAGATGGGCCCCAAAAAACTGATTTTGCTGTGGTTTTTTTCCCCTCTATCCCAATAGTTAGAGCATAAAAGCCTAAGAAGATAGGTGGGATGGTGAAGGGGATGCTGAAAGAAGAAATGCGGGTTGTTAGAGGAAGGGAAAGGGCTGGTTGTGGTGGCCCCCACGGGCTTCACCTTTGGCAGCGCCGCGTCTCATCGGGCCCTTTGTGGGGGGAGCTGATGGATAAAAGCAGACACATGCTCTGCTCTGGCTGAAGGGAGAGCAAGGAAATGGGAAAGGTTTGTCTCCTCCGATTACCTGAGAAACTGTGCCCAGGAATGTTCATTTTCAGGGCCGACTGAATAGACGCACGTTTAGGAATAAGCCACCGAGAGAGGTTAAGCACCCTGACTGTGGGCGACAGGCATTTTCCTTGCCCTATCTTCTGATATTCTTCATCTTTTCCACAAAACGGAACAGTTTCAACAGTGAAGTTGCTACTAACAGCACCTGTTAAATTCTTTATTAGGTTGTGCTCTGGGAAGAAGGTATTTGAATCTTCTTTAGGCGAATAAAGTTTTGTAAATACTGAGGAGTTTTGTAAACACGGAGGAGTTTTGTAAACAGGAGACATAAACTTGGTGGTTGTGTATATGAAAGCAGCCACTTTCTTTTACATTTGCTCAGAAACACCTGGCTCACACCAGGAAACCCTCAGACTGCAGCAGAGGCAGGGGAGGGTCAGCCCTCCCACTCTCATTACCCCACAATTAAAACTGGGCTCCTCACATTGATAAAGGAAGGTTCGCACAAAATATCCCCTCCTCTGGCCTGGACTGGCCCCTTCCAGCCCCACTTCAGGTGCTGAAAAGGGTTTGTGAACTACATTTTAGGCATTTTTCATAGGTTTTCAGAGAACTGAGATTACTGAGGGTGTGCTGGGGCTGAGGAGATGGTGGCAGCTGCTGGGCCCAGCCCTCGCCTGCTGGCCCACAGGTGGTTGCAGAGCCCTGCAGGTCTCATGGCTGTGTGGCTGAAGGAGCCCTCGCTATTCCCCTTTTTCCAAGGATGTGTGGCTGTCCATGTTTGCTGTGCCATGGAAAGGCAGGAAGCAGGAGCCAGTGCTAGCTGTGTCAGCCACCATGGCCGCTGGCTCCTGTTTGCACAGGTGTGTGTTTGAGTTTACTCCATGGGTCTTCAGGGAGAAATCACTCCTTGCCCCAGCATCCCTGGCCCTCTTTGCTCTTCAGAGCAAACCCAAAACTTCAGCAGTTAGCTCCCAGATATGAATGCAGGGATGGGAAGGGTTGCATGCACACCAGGATAAAATAAAAACCCTTTTCTGCTGTAACCAGCCATCCAATAACCCAGCTCTGCCTGAGGAGCCCTGCACGTGCAGCCAGTTCTTATAATTTCTACCAGTACCCTGCAGCTCAACCCTCTCTATTATCTTCTGTCTTCCCAGCTCTCACCTGCAGCCCAAGGTATGTGCCTGAGCAGTGGCCCCAGACTTCATTAACAAATGAAAAAGGAGGTAGTTGTATTTTAGCTTCAAGGAGGGAAAAAACCCCAAAGCCCTCCACAGTTTGCTCTCTTGCAGACAAAACTTCTTTAAGTGATGGGGAAACTTGAGAGAGGTAGGGTTCTTGAACCTTCATTTCTCCTTTGGCCTCAGAAGATAATAATGGTAGTAGAAAGACACCTAACAGTGTAATTGCAGGAAGATGTGTTTTAAAACCATTTGCAATAGCAGGTTGAGATTTCTGTGGGAAAAGGGAGGATTAAGCAACTCCCTGGGAAGAGACCCCTGCTTTATCCCACACAGTTAGCACAGCTGTCAATTAAGGGCAAAAAGGAAGTTCAAGTTAAAAGTTAGGAAAGGGGGGGGATGGTAAGGGCATGTTTTTTTAAGTACTTGATTGCTTTCATTTGCAGCTTGAGGCGTTCCTGAAAGGGAGGTGGTTTTGGTTGTCCTGCTGGCAGGAGGAGTGCTGGTGGGTGAGTAGTTTGTCTGGGTTTTGTTTGACCGGGTTTTGTTTGACCTTTTGGAAGTTGTTTTAAGCAGACTTTCAGCTTTGGACAAGTAGACCTAGTTGTTGTTAAACTGGAAGCTGTATGATGTTTTGTGTTCCTGCCTGCTTTTCATGTGCTACTCCTGAAGTGGTTGGGCAACAATTCTGATTCCTCTAAGGTTAAAAATTGTTAACATTCTCCTTTATAGGGTAATGAGAAAATGTAGCTACAGGAAGTAGCATCCTGGTTATTTTCTTTTGGGATTAATGACCCTGATGACAATAACTGGAAAGGCAAGGGAAGTAGGAATTAGAAATGTATGAGCAACAAAGCCTTTACCTCTGAATACATGCCTTCCTTGGAATTGCCTTTTTGCATATGATTCCTAATATTTTCACTACATACTCCTAGTTTTCTCAGTAGCATATTCACAGACACAAAATGACACAATTATGTAGATTCTACACTGCCTTGTACCCTCAGCATGTTTAAGCAAACTGGAGTAAGTTGTTTTTTCTCTCTGGCTTTTATGACTGGTTGATACTACCTGACTCAGCTGACCCAAGCATAAAAGACTGTGGGAAGCATCTACTGTGGAAAAAAAATATGTTTGCTAAAGAGTACTCACTTTGAATCACAGCAGCCTGAAGATGCTTTAGTATGTGTATCTCTGTTGGATGCATATTTCTGTGGTCCAGAAGGGGTGCTGCAAATCCTGATACTATGAGGATTTGCTTTTATTTAGCAGCTGCTTGGTCTCTGCCTTGTTCTGCTCTATGTAAGAAAGGGAGCTGTTGTAGTTTAAGTTTGTTGATTTTGCCATAAGAACTTGCACTGTTACTTTTTGATATCATATTCTTTTCTTTCCCCATGGTGTCTTGGCATGAGTGGCCTTGTGAAGCAGAAATTATTAAAAGGGATTTTACCCTTGTATCTAGGAGAGCTCAGAGGCTCTTCTGATCTTATCATTAAATGATGATCCAAGAAGACAGGTCCCTGTTGCTCTGAAATGGGGAGCTCGACTTGAAGCCTCTGGTGAATAAAAGGGTTGCCAATGGAGCTGAGCCTGCAGCAATTCACCCAGAGCATTCAGCTGGATGGTGTCTGTCGTGATGGGTCATGGTGGATAAGTCATCTCTGAGGTTGTCTGAAGCTGCCTCAATGTGGGGTTTGCACACAAGGACTGAGCAGCCTTGCTGCTTCCTAGAGGAAGCTGTTCTCTGTTTGCACCAAACTGGGTCTGCTCAAAACTCTGTGAAAAATGCTGTCCTCCTTATACCACTAATCAAGCTTCAATTTGTAAAGAAACCTGATGGCAGCTGAATTTTATCTTGTTTTATATGTGATTTCATCTTAACTTCAAGATTCTGGTTGCTACACCATTCATTTTTGAAAGAACCATCAAATACCTCTTTGCAAACAATTCAATAGAGCATAGCCACGTGTGAAAAGAGCTCAGTAGGCATATTTAACCTTGTGAATCAGTTTCATTTCCTACATGTTTAGTGCTTTATGAAAATTCATGTTTTTATCTGCATCTTGCAAATTCTTCATTGTATTGAGGTTTTTCATTGAAAAAAGTTCAAAAAACTTGACTGATATTCTAATGAGCTTTCCTCCTGAATGCTGATCAGCTCGGCATTAATGGGCAGACATTCCTTGTAGCTGCTGTTTAACTTGAATGCTGTCAAAATAATAGTGGTTGCTACTCGTGCACCTCCAATTTACTGTCGTTAATGGTGCTTTAGTTGTTTCTGAAATCATCCTTCAAAGATGATTTTAAGTGACATCTGTGTAGGCCTAAAGACCTGAATTGCCTTCTAAATCATATCCACTTGTGCCCAGGGATTTAATTAAAATATTTTGAAATACAGAAAGAGGAAAAAAAGCTTTGGAAGATTTAGAAATAAGATTTCCCCTCCACCCCCATTCAGCAGCCATGCTCAGAGAGACAGGGGACTGTTCATAAATATGCTGTAATTGCCTTAATTAAGTACATAATCACATGATATTGGAAAAATAGGATGGAGGTGATATTTAATGGGATGAAAGAGTCTCTGCTAGTTCTGATTACAAACTACAATTTCAAGGCTCTCGCATCTGCCTTGAAACTTCTAAATTTTGGATGTAGGACAGACATTTTGTACCTCTGGGTTTTACTTTTTAATAAAACACAAAAGCATCGGAGCGGGGTTTGCCCAGTTTAAACACTATAAAACTCCATTGCCAAAGCAGATTATTTAGATTTAGAGCTAAGGAAAAATAAAGGAACTGTAGATATGCTTGGGAATTTAAAGTAGTCCAGGCTGTTATCGTCCTCTAAATTCAGGCAAAGCATTGACCAGAGTGAAGTTCTTTGCAGGCCATTTAAAAAGAAAACACAAGGAGTCAAGATGCAGGACTGGAGTCTTAGTTAATACCAATACCCTTAACACTGTAAGGGTAGCAAACTACTGGATTCATGTGATTGTATAAACTACGTTTTTCTTCTGATAAAGCTCAGACCAAATCCTTCCTCCTATACTTGTCCTGAATTGCTGAGAATTTGCATGATTAAGGGGGGGGAAAAAGTTCTTAAGCTATTGTTGCTAGGGAAACTGCCACCTTGATACTCTCCTGGTGAGAGCAACCGTCTCTTGGTATCTAAGCAAAGGAAATCTGGGAGCAATTCTTAGCAGTGGCAAGGTTACGTGTGTTATGAGAGCCATGTGGGACTAACGACAACACTTGCTTGAAGGGAATTGGCCCACTGCAATGTGTTGGGGTGGAGGGGTGCATTTTCTTAGCAGAAGCCTAAGCAGGCTTTGTAGTTATCTTTCTTTCTAATTATTCTTTTTTAAACTCACAGACGCTCTGTTCACCTGTAAAGCTTGTCTTTTTTCTTTCCCCTTTTTCTATTTTTTTTCCTTTGAATAACCGTATGCAGTAGAAGCCCGCCCAAAGAAAATTATATTTTATGCTTATTTTATAGCCCCTGTCGTGTTGGTCTGGAAATACTTTAGGGCTTCGGTTGTAATGTCCACCTTGCGTTCACCTCTGATCTTTTCTCTTGTAAACCTGTCATTTCTTCTGACCCAGTGATTCAACCACTCGACTCGACAGGAGGAAGTTGCCTGTTTTGATTTAGTGACTCTGGCCAGAATGAATTTGGTACCATCTGCCATGACAGAAATGATACGATTGATCAGTCTCTAGTTAATTCTTTACTTCCTCCCACAGTAAGTATTCTTCCTCATGCCTTCCTTGTATTATTTGTTCTGAAGGACTTGAATTTGGATTGTGCTCCTGCCCAGTGTGAGAAACAGGGACCTTACACCCAGTTAGAAGTACCAGCGGTTTGTCTTGTCAGGCTTTACTGCTCTGGAAACCCTGCAGATAAGGCTGTGGGCCAGAGCTCTGAGAAAAGCCGTAGGAGCCAGCCATACTGAAAACATCCAGTTGAACATCTGGACTGTGGTGGCTGCTGTGATGTGACAAAATTGGCCTGGTGGGGAGCTCATCTTTTTAGTTCTATATCTGTGTAAGAACACAGTAGGGGGCAGATGCAGGAAAAATGGGCTGTAGCAAAGTGGCATGAACCAAACCTTTTGTGGGGCATTAAGGACCTGAAGTTCTTCCATATAGTCACACAAGTGCAATTGTTAAGAAGTGCAGGCAAAAATTGACGGGAAAAAGCTAAAGTGATGCATCAATTGGAGCCTTTGTTCTGCCTCGAACATTACATTTCCCTCACTGCGCTCTGTGGCAGACAAATAATGGGAATGTCTTCACGATGTTTTCAGAAGCAGAGAAGATAAATTTGAGGTAAGCAAGAAAATACTTTCTTTCCATATTTACATGTCACTGCCAGGAGTTTTTAGTATTCATCCTTCATCCTATGGGAAAGTAATGTTTTTCTTGGAAGCTTGTGAGGGCATTAATATTGTGTACTGAACTGGAACCACTGCAGAATGTGCCCATTTTCTCTGGGAAAGACTTGCCTGCTCCGGCAGCCCATTTTGTGTTCTTTCTGCAACAAAGAGAGAAATGAGTTTAAAACTCTAGGGAATGTAGACATGGCAGTTGAACTGTCTTAGCTTGAAGTTCATAACTTTCTAGGTGTTTCTCTGCAAAACTCTGTATAATCTCGATTAAGTTTTCTTTCCTATCCCTTTACTTGGCTTTTCGAAGGTAAAGCGCTCTTCATCAGGTTCTTCCTGGTTGCAGTGTGCTTAATGGATAGATCACAACTAGGAACAGCTGGACAAGATCTAAGCAAAGCTTGCCAGGAAACTTATGAAAATCTCCGACCTCATTGTATAAATTAAAAAACAAACAACAACCAAAAAAAGCCCACAAACCCTAGAACTTTCCTTAAACCTTACTTAAGGAGACATTGTATCTCCCTCTCTGTGTCACAGCATCCACTAGTGGTTGCAGTGTGTTAAATCTTCTTTTTAAAATAGAGAAAAGAAAATATGAAGGAAAGAAGCAAAGCATTTTCTTTGTAGTCTCATCACATTTCCAAGATGATATCTGCCTTTCTCCCCTCCTCTCCTTTCCCTCCCATAGTCCTGTGTAGTAGAACTTTCATGACTCTGTTTTTCAGGCACTAACTATTGGTTTAACAGAAGTCCTCACAGGGTATTATATTCCTGAAATATATATTTTTTATTCCATATCTATATAAAAAAATAATTTTTTAAAAGTTTGGATGTTCATCTTATCAGAGAACTGCTTGAAATGAAAAAGAATAAAAGATTCAAGCTTAAGATACAGAGCACTTTTTGTAGAATATGACACAAAGAAGGATATTAATGTTTGAAGTGATTTTAGCTTTCCTGCACTCTTTGTGTGTCTTTAGCATTCTCTGCTCTCTCTAATCTCCACTGTATCACTCAGTTCTTTTAATCTTAATTCTTTGTGCTGCACTTTGAGCATCAGAAAGCACATTCGATACCCAAAAAACCTTCAGTCTCAGACGTTTGCTCTTCAACAGAATAGTTTTGATACATGGATACAGAACAAGAATAAAGAAGTGCAAACAGTGTAAAGAAAGTCAGGAGTGAAGAGAGAAGAAAGGGGCTCTAATGAGAAAGATGGTGAAGGTACAGCGACTGCATTGTAAGAAAAAGATAAAAGTCCAGGTAGCACATTGAAATAACACTGTGTTTGTTATTCTAAGAAACTCATGCAGCATCTAGTGGCAAGCAGCGTTCCTGGAGCTCTCTTAGGCCCACCCAAAGGATTTCAATTCTGTCTCAGCTACCACCTCAGGAAGTAAAAGATTTGCTCAGGCTTAAAGCAAAAAAAGGACGAGCATAAATGTTGCCTTCCATGGTCTGACGTGAGGCCAAGGAAAACTCTGCATCTAAACTTGACCACAGCCCTGGTCCTTGTCAGAGCATTGCTCTGGAATGGTGGCCAGTGACATAAAACACCTTTGAGTTCCCTTGACCTGCTTCCTCTCTAACTTAAATTTGAGCAGTTTTACATCCTTTGTCTGATGTAACTGAGAGAGTCTTTCAGCATTTGGGGAGCAGCTAGTCTTTGTCTGAGTTCCTTCCCTCCCATTTGCTGGGGTAGACCCGTGCTGCTGTGCTCTCGAGATTTTTTTTTTCTTAAAATAATACCCTAAACCAGCTTTGTCATCTCTGAGACTGTAGCATTTCGATAACTGTGTGCAGCACAGTGTCTGATTGCAAGCCCCGTGTGAAATGTGAGGCTGAGTCATACACCTCCACCCCAGCATAATGGTTGTGGGAGTCTTGCCTCACAATTGAGTGTTCAAACATGAGCACTTCTTTTGCTAATTTAATAACCCAAACACAGTGGGTAGTCTCTTTCAGTTTTTTCACCTTCCAGAGACAAGGCATCTGTCTTGGAAATAATCTTTTATAAAGGATGAACATGAAATTAAGAGCTTAAGAAATTTTTAGGAACCTAATTACAGTCCACACAAAAGGTGTATCATCTGGATTATAAAGCTGCTCGTGCTAGTGCCACAGGAAGAAAATATGAATTAACTGAGGGAACTATACTTACTATTACCCAGAAGGGTCATTAAAGAAGCCTTAAAAAGTCATAAAAACTGTAAAAACCATTCCAGGAGATTTTACTTTTTAAAATTGAAAAAGGCAGCAAGACACGGAGAAAAATCTAGTGAAGCTTTCTCTTTGTCTGAGCTTGCTATCTGCAGGTGCATGTTTTACTGGGTTCATTTCACTCTTAATTCTTAATCTATATTCAAGCCTAAGTGTAATAGCAAGGGGAAAAGAGGGGAGTAATAGAAGATATGTCTTCTGACAAAACACCACTAAATGTGGTGGGTTTTTTTTCCCCCTTCACCTGGAGTGAGAAATTGTCCATAAACCAAAGGAGCTTCTAAACCTTTGTATTAAAGTTGATGCCAGACTTTTCCTTGCCAGGAAATGTAATGATACCAGGAAGGTATTGTAATAACACACACACACACACATTAGAGAAATAGCACAGAAAGCAAAAAGAACGGAGGAGCTTTGCCTCCTTTAGGAAAAAGAATGAACCTAAATTAAGGAACTACTTAAAAAAGGGCCAGTTGGTTGATTCTCAGAGTCAAGGTGTTCCCTGGAGTGGGATTTCTTGGACCAGGAAGGTTAGAACACCAGATGCAGACCACAAGTGAGTCACAGCAGTAGAGATAAACATTGCTTCAGGAGGTGTTTGATCATGGTGGCTGTTTGTCTAGTGTGAAATGCTGAGTACCTGCAACTCCTGGTGATTCCAGTGGCAGCGAAAGCAAAAAGAACAGAGGAGCTTTGCCTCCTTTAGGAAAAAGAATGAACCTAAATTAAGGAACTACTTAAAAAAGGGCCAGTTGGTTGATTCTCAGAGTCAGGGTGTTCCCTGGAGTGGGATTTCTTGGACCAGGAAGGTTAGAACACCAGATGCAGACCACAAGTGAGTCACAGCAGTAGAGATAAACATTGCTTCAGGAGGTGTTTGATCATGGTGGCTGTTTGTCTAGTGTGAAATGCTGAGTACCTGCAACTCCTGGTGATTCCAGTGGCAGCTGAAGGTACTTGGTGAGGCTTTCCAAAAATGCTAAGCATCATTGAAGGCGTGCAGTGTGCTTTTAATAGGCTTCGAAAAGCATTAGGTGAGATGCTAAGAGTCTTTACTTTGAAAAGGCCGTATATGGAGTTGAGTGCTTTTTGATCTGTGACACTTGGTGGTATGTGCATGTTTGAACACCTTAATGTCATACCCTAGAAGTTAATGCTACTCCCTCTTCTCAAGCGTAGCAAATATATTGTTCTTGATTGCGTATCAACCTTCTGTATCGAGACTGTTAAAAGTGCATGATGTAGGTTTTGTAATGAAATTATGCCCAATGATATCCTCAGAGGTTTGAGTACAGTAAGGTAGAAATATTATACAGAATGAAATTATTCTATAAAGTCAGCCAGGAGTTGCTTCTTTTCTAAACACTGTGCTGTAATATGCAAGAGTTTTTTTGTAGATGAGAATTCAATTAGCCAGGGCCTTTCAAAATTTATCAAAGCTTGAAGTTGACCCAAATCTAAGTTCTTGAACTTCATGCATTTTTAGTTGGCTCTACTAACAGTGGCTAGCACTAGTGAGAATTGGGGATGGTGTTGACATTTTGTATTTTTAACTGTAATGCTAATGATTTTGTGCAAATACCTGAGTGAAAATAAACTTTACAAAATTATCCAGCAAAAGAAAAGCATGTAAATATTCTAATTCAGAAAGACAAGAAAGACTGTGGTTCTACCATTTATGTTGATTCCTCGAGGGGAGTATCGACTTGAATATTTATCCACTGTAAAACTCTAGGTGTTTTCAGATATTAACCAAACTTTCTGAGAAATGAGGTACTGTTTATATGTTAATAAAAGCAAGGACTATGTGAAAATCCCTTTAATATTTTTACCTGCTGATCATCAAAATGTGACACTTCAGGAAATATTATCCTGCTGAAACCTTCACTGTGTGCTATGAACAAGAGTGTTCATGCTGTTTTCTAGTATTCTCCATTCCCTCACATTTCTGCTTTTGTTCACGGGACAAAAAGAAAATTGCAGGTTGATTCATAAAGGGCTGTTTTTTCTGTCCGTAAGCAGCCTTGTTTTAATTGACTGCAGTGGGATTCCTCTTAGTACCAGAGAAGGCTTTGTGTGAGCAAAGAAAACAATTCAAGAAGGGGGAAAGTTATTCTTTGCATATTTGACTGTCTGCTGTGTTGCAGGACTTTGCCAACAGTTGGCAAAAAAATACTTCAGAAAGAAGTATCTTAAATGAGTATCCATTGGTACCGCTTTAGCAGGTTAACTTTAGTGGAGGTAAATACTAAGATGCTTGGGGGAGTAGGGGCTGGGCCTTTCCCTTGCTGTATGAGCTTCCGGAAGATAATGTCCAGCATTAAAATTTATGAGGAATAAAAAGACAGAGTGCTTCACTTCTAATTTACACCAATATTTGAATAATACCCATGGTATGCTAGGTAGTGTTTTTACATTTTTATTTATAGCGGTGCAGAAAGATCCCAGAGGATTTTCTAGATATTCTTGAACATTGATTCTCTATAACTAATCTTAGCTGTTCATAGGTGGTCCCAAATGTACATTATACCTGTTTTTTGTATATTGCTTTTACTACCCAGAGAGTCCTCCTTCCTCTCTATGGACAGAATTGCAGCGTGCCTGAAACAAAGCTAGCTGGCAATAAATGGTACCAGAGGCTTGCTCTTTCTGTAAAGAAAAGGCAAATGGCCATGGATTTCAAAGTAAGCTTCTCTACTTCTCACTCTGGGTATGTATAGAAAGGTATTTGAAGCTATAGCTTAAGACTAGAGTAACAATATCTCACCCTACATTCAATCCCTCCCGAGTGTCAGAATGTGGACTTAAGACATGTTTTCATTGTGGGCTCTCAAATATGCTAATTAATCATGTTAGGGAGCAAAATAATGATGAAGAAACTGAAATTAATTTACTGGGAAGTAAAACCTTCTTAGCTGTCTAAGCTTACTATAGTGAAATGATCGCCATTGTTTTATACACCTATAAGATATCCCGATTTGAGTTTTAGCAAATAATATTCAGAGTAGGCAAGTAGCCAGCAAGCTCCAGTCCAGAGTATAAATTAAGCACATACGAAAAGTTGAACATATTAAGAATAGGTCAAGAAGTAAATCTTGAAGAACCTCAATACTTCATGGCTCCAAGTGTATCTTGTTGGTAAAGTATTTAGGAGGAATTTCCAAAACTTGGCCTGTGGGCCCGGTTGTCACTAACAGCACGTTCCAAAATTTAGCCTGTGGGCCCGGTTGTCACTAACAGCACGTTTGTATATCACGAACAAAGGAATCCTTCTCATTCTGCTGCTGAAGATAAAGGGTCTTATGTTGCAGGTGAATTGTGTCTAACCCAGTCAGAGAAGTCCTCAGTGAACAAAATTGAATAAATTTATTGCAAACCCGAAGCTGTCTGGTAGGTGGGTGTTCTTTTAAAGTAATGAGTGTATTTACATGATGTAGTTACTCCGTGCCTTAAGAAGGCATTTCCCTCAATCTGAAAAATTTCCTACATATAAGGGTCTATACTTCTGATTAAACAGAAGGAAAAAAGCATTGCACAGTTGGTGTCCTAAGTATAGACAAATTTAAGATGTTTTATAACTATTTAAATATTTGCAGCTTGTTGACAGCATGTTTCATCAGACTTATCCAAGCTGGTTTTGAGGATGGTTCTCAGTGTTCAAGAGAAGTATTATGTTTCTACACAATTAACCTTATCAGCTTAAATATCTGAATGAGTTTTTAGATGCTTCGGTTGTGGATGTAGAATACTTTCTTTGTGCATTTAGTAAGACTCTGCAGCTCTATATCAAGGGCCGATATTCAGATACTGACACTCCTTAGGGAACATGTGGAAAAAAAGACAGTGGTTTTGTCACTTGACCAGATGCATTGTGCTCATGTGAAGTCTGTTTTCCCCAACTCTGAGCTTGCTGAGGGGGTTTATATTTAGCTGATGGTAGACTGTTTGTTCTTAAAGGCTTTTTCTTCCCACTCTGCTTGTTGTGTAGGCTCTTGGTACAAGATTGAACACGACTGTTTTATAGTGGTTTAACAAGTTACTGCTTGCCAGCTGAGCTTCTATCACTGATTTTGCAAGTGCTGTTAGCTCTACCTCACTGAGCAATAAAATGCATTCACCTAAGCCGTCTACGGCGGTGCCAAAATGACTGCATTTCACCCCACAGTTGCAATGGGCAAGTACTGGCCATGTGATTAGTGAAGGCAGCTCGGCAGGCAGAGAATTGTGTTGAATCCTGTGCCTTTGCCTCAACTTTGATAGACTGTAGTCGCTTGAATTATGGGGGGGAAAAGTGTTTTTTCTCTTTGGAAATTAGCAATTTTGCTTTTAACTCTGAAACCAGAGCGATGAGAAATCCAGATGCAGTTGCTATAAGAATGTAGGCAGCTGGCATCTGGGCTCTGACACCAACAACTCTGTTCCATATGGCCCAGTTTTAACACCAGAGAATTTTAACAAGTGAAAAGGACAAACAATCCATCAAGCCTAAGTACTGTTCATCTCTGATTTATTTATTTATTTATTTATTTTTAGGAAAGCAATTTGTAATGCATTAAGACACATGTTTGCAGTGACTTTAGGAGCATTTCTTCTACCCTAAGGTAGAGAAGGAACACAGGTATGATCTCCTTTGCAAAACATTCAAAATTTTGCTGGAATAACATGTTTGTGTCTTGAAGACTTCTCTATTTTATGATATCATAGACAAATTAACATTGCAGTTTACTAAGTGCTGGGTGCTGATTGAGGCTATTGAAGCTTCAACACAGCAGCTGAGACACTAGCAGAGGGCAAACCATGGTAAGGAGCTTGCTGCTAGCACTGCCCAAGCTAGATTTTTTTCATGTTTCTCTGAAGCAGACACAATGTACTGTGGGGTAACCATCCTTAGTGTGGATATTCAAATGCTTATGATAGTAAATACTTCCATTAATGAACCTTCCTACGCTCCCCTGCAGATTGCAAATACTCTGAATCAGTGCTATGAGAAACAAACCATTCTTAGTACCAAATCTGAGAAAGGTATGAGCAACCTGGAGGGGATGGTGGCGTTATACATTTTATTTATTTTATGTGGAAATCTGAATGGGCTGATGATACAGTGTAACTTCATCAGCTCTGTTCAGTGGGGGATTCCCAATCAGGTAAAAAAAAAAATCCTCATCATCTGAGTTCAACAGATGCTTCCTCCTTTGCATCCCCAAAATAGAGTAATTAGTTGCAGAAGACATAATGTATCACTTTTCTGCTTATATCAGTTGATACACGAATATAAGTGATACAAAAAAAGTGAATTATCCTAGTTTATTTATCCAGTGTTGGTCTCTTATTATTTTACAGCTATGACATTGGCCTTTCAAAGCCCTTTCAGGCCAAAACCTGCTATTCTTACAGCAGTTTTGTATTTGAGCACTTCATAGGTGATAAGTCAATCAAATTGCAGATAGTCTGAGGCAAGTAATATGTCTGCGTAGGCAATAATTGTGTTACTCTTCTCTGTAAGAAAATATTTGGAAAGTGAATTTTGGAAGCAATGTAGTGAGGCCTCTGGCTTCCCAAGTACCTGGTGACCAGGGAGTAGTTGTTTTTAAACGTCAAAGACTCTAATGAAAATTGCATTTTCTTTTTCTTGCTAAATCTGAAGGGGAAAAAAAAAAATTGATAGACTGTAGTCGCTTGAATTATGGGGGGGAAAAGTGTTTTTTCTCTTTGGAAATTAGCAATTTTGCTTTTAACTCTGAAACCAGAGCGATGAGAAATCCAGATGCAGTTGCTATAAGAATGTAGGCAGCTGGCATCTGGGCTCTGACACCAACAACTCTGTTCCATATGGCCCAGTTTTAACACCAGAGAATTTTAACAAGTGAAAAGGACAAACAATCCATCAAGCCTAAGTACTGTTCATCTCTGATTTATTTATTTATTTATTTATTTTTAGGAAAGCAATTTGTAATGCATTAAGACACATGTTTGCAGTGACTTTAGGAGCATTTCTTCTACCCTAAGGTAGAGAAGGAACACAGGTATGATCTCCTTTGCAAAACATTCAAAATTTTGCTGGACAATTTGTAATGCATTAAGACACACTGTTTGCAATGACTTCAGGAGCATTTCTTCTACCCTAAGCTAGAGAAGGAACACAGATATGCTTTCCTTTGCAAAACATTCAAAATTTTGCTGGAATAACATGTTTGTGTCTTGAAGACTTCTCTATTTTATGATATCATAGACAAATTAACATTGCAGTTTACTAAGTGCTGGGTGCTGATTGAGGCTATTGAAGCTTCAACACAGCAGCTGAGACACTAGCAGAGGGCAAACCATGGTAAGGAGCTTGCTGCTAGCACTGCCCAAGCTAGATTTTTTTCATGTTTCTCTGAAGCAGACACAATGTACTGTGGGGTAACCATCCTTAGTGTGGATATTCAAATGCTTATGATAGTAAATACTTCCATTAATGAACCTTCCTACGCTCCCCTGCAGATTGCAAATACTCTGAATCAGTGCTATGAGAAACAAACCATTCTTAGTACCAAATCTGAGAAAGGTATGAGCAACCTGGAGGGGATGGTGGCGTTATACATTTTATTTATTTTATGTGGAAATCTGAATGGGCTGATGATACAGTGTAACTTCATCAGCTCTGTTCAGTGGGGGATTCCCAATCAGGTAAAAAAAAAAATCCTCATCATCTGAGTTCAACAGATGCTTCCTCCTTTGCATCCCCAAAATAGAGTAATTAGTTGCAGAAGACATAATGTATCACTTTTCTGCTTATATCAGTTGATACACGAATATAAGTGATACAAAAAAAGTGAATTATCCTAGTTTATTTATCCAGTGTTGGTCTCTTATTATTTTACAGCTATGACATTGGCCTTTCAAAGCCCTTTCAGGCCAAAACCTGCTATTCTTACAGCAGTTTTGTATTTGAGCACTTCATAGGTGATAAGTCAATCAAATTGCAGATAGTCTGAGGCAAGTAATATGTCTGCGTAGGCAATAATTGTGTTACTCTTCTCTGTAAGAAAATATTTGGAAAGTGAATTTTGGAAGCAATGTAGTGAGGCCTCTGGCTTCCCAAGTACCTGGTGACCAGGGAGTAGTTGTTTTTAAACGTCAAAGACTCTAATGAAAATTGCATTTTCTTTTTCTTGCTAAATCTGAAGGGGAAAAAAAAAAAGCTGTGAAAGGAAAGTAATGTATTCAGAATAACAAATCTGTCCAGAGGCTTTGTGGTCCATATCCCACCCTTCCTTCAAGAGCTAATGTGTAACAAATAGATCACACAGAGGAGAAATGTATAAGTAAATCTAGAAGATTTAATTTTTCTATTCCATCAGAATAAAAATAGCAGGTGTGAAGTGAAACATCCATTAAAGCTACTGAGACTACAATTTGCTGCAAGTAAAACATGACAAGTAACTTTCTCTCCCCTGCCCCAATTTAAGTGTTCCTCTTCTTTTTTTTTTTTAAATCCAAATCCAAAAATATAAAACCCCCAAACTTAAACTGTGAAAATCTTTGTCTTTTTGAACCTTTAAGTCTAAAAACCAAACTCACTCTATAACGTTATTGCATTTAAAAAGTCTTGTCGTTATTTCTGTGTGCACTGTCATTGCCTGAGTGATCACTCTTCTAATTATTTTTCAAAAGAAACAGCTATTCTTTTAGGCATCCACCTAGATCTCTACTAGTATGTTAACTAATAATGAGATACTGTATGTGTGATGCAAATATCTGCTAAGTTGACAGATGGAAAAAATAGTTTGAAGTTCTTAAATTAACTAGCCTCTTTTCAACATCAGTGCCACAAAGAAAGCATTACTCTACAAGAGAATATATTTTCTATAATTTACAATAACTGAGTAATGATGTGGTAAGGATGCAATTAGATCTAATTTGCTTATGTAAGTGAGCTGAATAAAAAAGATCAATATTCAATCTACACCTAGTGTGAAAAACAATTAGTTTAATTGACAAAAAACCTTCTGCTTCAGCTAATTACATAAAAATGACCTAATACTCATGCAAATTAAGATTATTAATAGTACATGAGTATTTTAATTACATAAATCATCTTTACCTGTTAACTGGTATTCTCTCTGTTAACTTAGGGATTTAATTTTCAGGAAATGTCATTTATCCTTGTTTTCACAAAGCTCTGTATTGCTTTTAAATTACAAACTAAGCCATTTCTCTCAGGGTCTCTAGACTGAGACCCCGTGGAAAAAATGGAACATCAAAACTCATTTTCCTGACCGTCCAACTAATTATCATTCAGTAGGCAAAGAGGACAAGCGAATCTGGTGTCACCCTGATGCTTGGCATGGATGACACAGATACAGACACCAGGGGTAGATGCTACATGTGTAATTTTTCACTATTGAGAGCAGACAGCAGTGGGGCGCAGGGACAGGGCTCCTTCACAGGTGATTCAGAGACCACAAATTAGGTTTGGGTGTCTATTTTTGTCAGTTAGGTTGACGGTTGGACAAGATGATCTTTAAGGTCCCTTCCAACCTAGAAGATTCTGTGATTCTGTGAATCATCTTTGAAGGAAACTCTTGCTCCATCTTCAGTCAATGGAGAGGAGACATCTTAATTTATGATTTTTATCTATAATTAGGCTGTGCTCTCCTCCCCATAGCATGCTTGAATGGTAGAGACTGCAGCTTTAAATTATTTTCTGATTTAGAGATAACTGCCACGCAATACCTGACTGCATTGTGTCTTGATGCTATGTAGGTACAATCTTGCACCAGTGACAACAAGTATCAAGGCAAGGTCTTCCTTAGACTTTTTGGCCTATCAAGTCAGTAGGGAGGAAGCCTCCCAGCCCAGCTCTCCTTTCTCACTAGGAGTAGAACATAAAATACAGAAACAGCATTTCTCATCCAGAAATGCTCCTTCAGGAGTGGCATCTCAGCTGCACATTGGGCTGCTGAAACTCATCCACATCCTGTTCAAAAAGTGGTGCTGCCCTGGACCTGACCAAGCTGTGGTGGTAGAGGTTGCCTCATCCTATCTCAGCAGCTCGCCAGTTTTCTAGTGCAGAGAAAGAGTCCTCGTGTCTTCTGACAATTCAGAGTCGTGCTGTGGAGTCCCCAGGGGTTACCCTGTGGAGGCAACTGGGTGTTGGGGCCCCCGTCATCAGCTAAGAAACTAATCAACTGGTCCTAGCCAACATCCAGCATCATGAGTGAAGGTTGGAGGCAAACCTGAGATGCAGCAAGTGTCTGGCTTGTTCCGGCTGTTTTCCATCCTCAATCTCCACGTGGATGAGAGGCAACCAGAGACCATGGAGCTAAAGGGGGAGTAATTTAAAGGCAGTTGGGCTGTGGGTCCTGCTGCCTCTGCTATTAGGTAAAAGCTGTTGTTATTCACACTGTTCTCCCTTGTGCTTTCAGTGCTTACGGCACAGTTTAGATTAGGAAGCACTGCAATTCTGAGGGGCAGAATAAGTGATGATTTAACCTTTTATAGGAGCCATTCATCAGTCCGGCAAGAATTGGAAAAATTAGTGCTGCTCTAAGCCCTTCACGGTCCCTACTAAATGTCACTGTTGTGAGCAATGGATGCTGTAAAAGGTGTGAAGTTTTGGGGGAGGAGGGAGAGGATTGATCAAATCTCCATATAGAAATAGTGCTCGGTGACCCCTGAAGATGACATTTTCCTTAGGGTATAAAGGGATTTGGATTTAGTCCCAGTTTCTGACTCTCACCTTACCTTCCTGTTTCATGGGCACATTCTATACATTTCAGTAAACAATGTAAACACAGGACAACACAATCTTTTTGGTCATTATACAGACATACATTCATTTCCAGGAAGTGCTCCTTCCAGATATTGTCATTTATATCCCTGCTTTCCTGTATCCATATCTTAAATTTTGATACTTTCTTACACCCCCTTCTCCCCTCAGTTTGTGAGTACAGGCAATCTATCCTTCGAATAGGAGACTTCATCAAACCTGTTTAACCCTTCCCAAACTACCTTCATTGACCCATCATATGCTGTTCCACATAGAGTTCAGGATTCAAAACTCCTCCAGTCTTGCAATCCAAGAGTGTATTCTTTTTTTTTTAACAGGTCTGAATGCAATGTAATAGATTATTTTATTTTTTTTTTACCCTGCAGAGAACAAAATCCTCTGCAGAACAGTTGGTATTTTCTAGCTTTCAGCACTGTATGGTAATGTAAATGTCAGGACAGCATAAGGTAATAATTATGAAATCATATTTTGCTGCTTAAAAGAACCAAAAGGTTTCTAAAAAGTAAATAAAACTTGTCTTTTACACTGTAAGCTCTCTCAGCCAGTGGATTCTATTCTCATGTGTTTGTGGACAGTGTTTAGTGCAGTCTGAATGCAAATGGTGGTACTTGTAATAATAAACACTATTTCCTAGTTCTTCTCTTCTAAAAGCTTATAGTGTTTGCTACCTACAGCATTTCAGCTATGTAGCATGACAAAAGAAGAAACCTTTGATGCAATGTCTGGCTCATCTTCGTAAGGCTATTCATGATTAGTTAAATCACTCTTTTTTTCCAGAAGATAGGCTAAGCCAGATAGTTAATGCCTCTGTCTTGCAGTGGAGTGAGTGGTGGTTACAACCTTTTAGCTTTTTATTAAAGGCCAGCAGCAGTACTTACAGCTTAATATCTCAGAAAAAAAGTACAAAAATGGTAATTCTCTTCCAATACAACAAAGTTTGTTTGTCTTATTACACTAAGAAAGACAGGTAGAAATGTAAGGTGAAATATAAGAGGTCGCAGAAATCAGGCAAATTTGATCTTTAAGTCCTAGTTTTTGTATTCTGTCTGCTGTAGTACAGTGACTGCCCATCGTTCTCCCTGCCCTAAGGAGGAACCAACCTTTGAAATTAGAACTGTCCCTGCAGAGTTAAATAGAGTCTATGTTGGAGCAGAAAGTAGCATCACCATTCACTAACATTTTTGTGGGCATAGGTAGGTGGAAGGATCTTTACTTATATTTCTGCTCCTCATTCTTCCTCTTAGTCATCTAAAAATGTTTTACTCTAATGCAATCCTGCTCTTTGCATAATACATCATTAGTATGCAGTGGAGATTTTGAGCATGTTCCCACAAATTATACGAAGGTGTTGAGCAAGAATCTTCACAATGCCCAAGAGAATTTTACAACAGCTCCGGTGACACGGTGAGCTGTGTTAGGTTTTTGTTCTGAAGGGGTGTTCCTTGGAGAGGCAGTAGAAAGTTATGTGCTGTCAGAAAGTCTTGATGTTTTTCTGCCTGTAAGTTTTCACACTTGGAAAAACCAGAGCAAGGTGTTTGCAGGGAATGCCGTGACCTTGGGCTGGGTACTGTGTAAACCAAGAAGGATAGCACCATGGTAAAACCCTTGGGTTCTGTAGATTAGATGCCAGAAGGAGATGAGTAAAATAATGTTACAGAGGTGCCTTATCAATTTTTACCTACTGCATCCAATGCTTAGCATATTAACTCCTGCTCAGCAAGCTGTGGGACCATTCCAGGCATGCTGTTGAATTCCTTCTCCTGTTTATGGTAAATAATGTTCCTATACCTGCCAGTCTCTCAAATATCTACATACCTTGAAATAAATTTGAGTGATTCACGTGTCAGTCTCATGTGGAGTTGCGACCTAATGTACAGCTGAGCAGGGCCGTCTCTGGGGGGACCACATTATCTAATGACTATAAACAGAGTTGCTCAGCTTCTTTGCAGGCTCCAAACTCTGAAAACTCTCAGCGTGTCTTTCCACTGGGATTGTAAAGGTCTTTGCTTGCACTTGATTTGGAACCATGCAGCATTTTGTGGGTCAAAGCTAGTGCTCTGTGGGTTACTCAAAGCTGCCCAGTTGATGGGGCAGAGGGATGTGTGATGCCTTTCCCAAGATGCCTAATAGAAATAGGAACATATATGCCAATAATGAAGCTAATGCTCTGTGGGTTACTCAAAGCTAAACACCTGCCCGGTTGATGGGGCAGAGGCATGTGTGATGCCTTTCCACAGATGTCTAATAGAAATAGGAACATATATGCCAATAACATTTACTCTACAACCATTACCAACTGCTGTTTATTTTGTTTCTTCAATGTATGCATCTCCAAAACATCCTTAACTGCCTTACCCAGGGACTCTTGTGTCACTGGAAGTTAATTATATTGCACTGGTGGGAAAACAAGAGAAACCTTAAAGTATGTTTTCAAATTTTGCCTCATTCATGCCATCTGTCTACGAATGTGTTGAGTCAGGTGAGGAATGGGCAGCAGTGGCTTGGATGTTACTTGGATGGGACTGGCGGAGCTGTGCCTTGAATAAGAACCACCATTGATCATTGGTGATCATTAGAAATACCATAAACCTTCAAACAAATACTACATTCAATGACTTGTCCAAATTCTGAGCCAGGAATACCCTGAAAGTAGCTAAAATCCATTGTAACAGCAGCTGCACATCACACAGGACTTCACTGGCTGTGAAGTGAGCTGGGAATTGCAGAAAGTAAAGCCCATGATGTTAAAGGTAACTGCAGAGAACCAAACAATATCATGTACTTCACTGTATTGTGGTTAAAAAAACAGTAATACTGAGTTGCCTGCAATTTGTGCCACTTTGCTTGATGGCTGATTGAAAAACATAATCTTTAGCTTTGACTCGCTCAACTTTTCTCTTTTTTTTTTAATTCTAAACATAGCTTTTGTGCCTGATGGCTGATTGAAAAACATAGTCTTTAGCTTTGACTCACTCAACTTTTCTCATTTTTTTTAATTCTAAACATAGCTTTTGTGCTTTGTTCCTATATGTACACTTTCAAGTTGTGTAAAGCTGACACGTAACTGGAGGAGCCTTTAGCCCTGTGGCTTGAACCCCCTGAATTAATGATGTATGTGAAAACACTTTAAAATGTAAAGCCACCTGAATTCAAAGGCATAAACAATATCTGCAGTCATTGAGCTGAAAATGTTAACAAGAAGATTTTGGCCAAGGACAGAATAGATATCTCTAAAGAGAGTTAAAGCTTTTCTGAAAGTACGTACGTGGGGCAGGAGAGTTTGTGTGTATGGGGAGGGGGTGGCCTTAAGTTACCTTTACAGCCTGCAAAGAGTAAATCAAATTTAATGGCACTTCTTTTTTGATTGGGAGCTGTTGCTTGCATCTTCTCATGTCTGTAAATAAGAACAGATGTGTTGTTACTCATAACAGTTTTGATTAGGGCTTTCCCAAACATAATCTATGTTTGTGGGTATGTTGGTCTTGAGAAAACACAGTGTTTTTCTGTCAAATCAAGAATTGTCAGATCTGTGTACTTCCTTCCACACTACTGAAATGGAAAAGGTAGATTACATTTTCATTTAAAGAGAAAACTAAATGGTTCATAAAATACATTAGTCATTAAAAAAAAAAAAATAATCCTGGGGAGCAGGTCAGAGTAACACTTAATTACTTTTATTCATTAAAAAAGATGTTTCATCAATGTACAGCATTAGTATCTGAATATTAACTCAGCTCTGCCTGAGTTTGAATTAGTTGTTCTCAGTGAGAAATAGAGTATAAACGCTTTTAAAAAAAGTATCAGGTGATTGTTTTAGGAAAATACTACTTATTAATAATAAAATGGGAACATTCAGGGACAGTATTTTAATCTATATTCTTTTGCAGTAATCATTCTTGTGTCTAATCAGGCTTTCAGATGAAAGAAAGGCACGTGCCTAAAGAACCAAGAAAAATCCCTAGCTTTCTGGTATGTTTTGATCACTTTTTGCTCAATCACTTTCAGATGAAAATGCATGCTTTACTGCTTATTATATGTTTGGTAGCAGCATGCTATTTTGCTTGACTGCCTAAATTGTTTTCTAAATTCAGCCCAATATATGTTCAAAGAGGAGCTGTATAAATGAGGATTCATCATAGCACAAGTCTCCTGACTTGAATAAGTTTTGGTGGCCTCTAAATCAGGCCAGCTCTCATTTATTCTTGTAACTAGCTTAATTTTCATGGTCCTGCTGATGAGGTACTTCAGAGCCACATCTGCAAAAGTGCTCATCCAGCAATTTTTATTTCAGTACTTAGGAACTGGTGTTCTATTCTTATCTCAAGAATTACCAATATTTAAAAATAAAAGCAATTGCATGTACAAGCTATAGCACCACTGTGAAATGAATGCAAGTGTCTACAGTGGTCAGTAAGAAAAAAAAATAATAAAATAATCAAAGATGGCCACAGTGAGTCTGAGGAAGTCACACTCCGAACAGGTGCCCTGAAGTTTAATCAATACACTTCAGAGGGTGATTGGAATAGTATTAACTGTGCAGCACAGTGGCATTTCGTGAAGTAAAAGCAAGTATTAGTGAAGAGCCTTTAGGCACTTGGGAGATAATGTTTGAGAGACTCTTTTCAGAGCAATCTGGTACAGAGCCAGGGGTAACGTGTCACCGAGAAGGATCTAGTGCTTTCAGCTGTGTGTGTCGCATGTCTGGCCTCAGAGGAAGGTTTTGGTTCTGCTTCTAAGTGGTAGTTACAGAAATGGAGAGGATGACAGGAAAATAAATTCATGTGAGTCCTAGTATCCTAATCCTGTATGCAAAAATTGACGGAAAAGGGTATTCCAGTGTGGATTTATGGGTTTTGTTTTGTTATGGTTTGTTTTTTTCTTTCAAAAAAAAAAAGTCAAATCAACGTGGCCCTAACCTCCATGTGAAGTTGAACGGTCTCCTCATCTTTAAGAGCAGCTATTCTTAATTTATGGTTTCACTTATCAGTGCTCTGTTATGTGAGTAGATTGAGAAAAAACCAAAACTGAGACTTGCTCACTTCAAACTTTTAATTTTGGCCAAATTCTCAGTCAGTGTGAAGTTCGAGCTGAATGGTGCCGTGGTGTTGTGTGCTGTGTACCCAGTTTTCCTGGCCTAGCCTCCAAGGTCAGATATGGCCTGTAGGTACTTCATCAGAATAGCTGATAATACATTGTTCCATAATAATGTGTTAAGTATTAGTAAAAATAGTAATATTAGATAGTAAGAAAACATACTTCAGAACTTCCATTTTCATTTTCAAAAGTTTTGCTTGAAAAAGGCAAGGTTTAAGACAGTGTCCTTCAGTTTCTGCTATTTTCTGCTTCCGTGGACAGACCATCATAGCATTAGGAGTGCATCCTAATACTCTTTGTAGAGATTGGTTCACGTATCACACTTTTGTTTGCCTGGCTCCTTAGCGCTTTTTGAAATGCTCTTCCCTCTCTCTCCTTCCCTCCTCTTTCCATGAACGTTTGTGCCTAATTTAAATTTTGCAGACTGCAATGAGCTTTCTTTATGTGTGTAAGCATGCGGGTCACATAGGCATTTCTACGTCGTAGCATGCAGGGAAGGCAGTCATTAATGAGAATTGTCAAAGTGAGAAAAGAGAATCTTGTTGTGAGCAAATTCCAGGGGCGCACTGATTATAAAGGACTCGAGTCCTTTATATGTACTTGCAGGCTGGTAAATGGTGAATACAAGCTTGTAAACTTGCTACACAGATTATTGTTTTACAGTCAGCCTCTTTACTGTAGATAAATTGGACAACTTTCTGCGTGATGTGCATATTTGTATTGTTCTACCGCCGTGTTTGCCTTCATGCATGTTCAGACTGGTAGCAGGCCCTTGAGCAGAGGAGATGATTTTAGCCTTTGATACTTGGGGTAAGTCAGGAGCACCTTGAGAGCACTTTAGTCTCAAGCATAGATTGATCTGTTTCCATCGCTGCTTGTGTGAATGCACCTGAGCTAGAGCTGCATCGCAGAAAATGTTGGGGGCGTTCCAGTAAATGTAATACTGAAAATAAATGGAAAATTCAGGTTTGTTTGATGCCAAGTAGTTTAGTTCAAAACCAAAAAAAAAACCCAGCCTCAGCTTTTCCCTGCCTGTGTTTGTCTCTGATGTAGTGGCAGCTTTGGAGGAGTGTGCACAGATTGTAAATCTAGTACATCCATGAAGAGACATGCATTCATGAGCTTTCACTTGTACATATACGTTAGCATGGTCCATTGGGTTGATTAAGGTTATGACTGGATTAAGGATATGACAGCAATGGCTGTCATAAGATGGCTTTTGGCAGAAGTCACCAAATAAAACGCTCCAATTTATTTAAAATGGATACCTTATAATGTGTATAGTTACCAGGATTTCACACTTCTATGAAAATGGATCTGTTCTTTTTTAAATCTACCAGTAGATATGGCATGGAAACATATGACTGCAATTCCCTCTATCTAGAGGGAATTCTGCTCATACATCACAGTGTATTTCCAGAGGATTTGTGTTTTCCCTTTATTTTTATTACTGAACTGATTTGCATGAAAACAGGGTCTTTGTTCCGTAGGGATTCATTGAATCCAGATGTTTGTTTTCTGTGTTAAGTCATAATCTTATTTGTGACATTGCAGTTGGTTGTGGCAAAATGGTGATGATGACAAAGAGAGGATTATGGCTCTTGTAAGGGATAAGAACCTGCAACTGTTAGATTTCAATAAAACAAAGAACTTGTTTCCATGCAAATTTAATCTGTAATATGAAATTTTGTTAAAGGGTTGAGGCAAAGGAAACCAGAACTAATGAAGTACTTATGTAGAGAAAAAAAGAGCTAAGCTTTGCCTGTAACAAGCCTGCTTTGCTACTTGGTAGGTCCTTGCCTATACCAAGGGAGGTATCTCCTCACCACCCACTCAGCATCTCCAGACTTTCTGGTTCTAACATTGTCCTGCATTGGGTAATTTGTCTTTAAAGCTGTGGAATATACCTGCACTGTATTATTTTGTTCTGTTCAGGCTCTTTTACAATTTCTGCCTCAGGTTTTCTGGAGGAAATTCAGCTCTGGACAGGTTTTATAGTTAAATTCCATTTCTGTTATTCTAGGTCTTGGCTTTCTCTGGCCAACATCTCTAACTCAGAGGAATTGATGTACAAAATTTTCTTCCTAGGGAAGTTAGTCTTGAAATGGTTAAGACTTCAGGAATCTTTGCCCAATATCTATCTCAAGATTTATCTATCTTAAAAGCAAAGCCTTTCATTACTCCTCCAGCCACCTCCCTGGATAACTTATAGACATTTCTAGGAATAGAGTTAAGGGGATGCTTTCTCTGCCATTCTGTTTCTATTTACTCTCAGTAGATAGTACCTAGGTCAGATGGGAAGAACATTGTGGGATTTTTTTTTTTTCCTAATAAAATAAACAAAAAGAAAAACCCCACCTTCCTCTTGAATTTTAGCAGGAAGTGGAAGTTTGGAATAAATGTTAATGTCCAAACATCCCTAAATGTATACTGGGGCAAAGAACTGGAAAAGAGATGTCAGAGGGGATTTCTTTAAGAAGTTTCAGTAATCCAGCCTTCACTGGTCATCCTTGTGTTTGTAGTTGGAAATCTTGCTTCGGTAACTAAACCTATACCAAACACACTGAGGTTGTTCATTCTGTCACCTCCATCATCTTGTCCTGGCCACCATCTCTCTTCAAAGAAGGTGGTGATAAACTTCAGTGTTTTATCAAAGTCTTTTACAGTCTCATTTTAAAGTAATTTTTCATCTTTATTCTTTTCTACTCTTTCTCACTCTCTCTCTGTATAACTAAACAGCTGATCTCTCCAACTGTATCCCTGTAGGTGCCAGTCTCTTGACTCTGGTCTCTTCCTGGTAGCTTTGGTTACAGTGTACACCTAGATTTTTATTTTTTCTTAAACTGGTATCTATTGTCTGGCATGTAACAATGCTTAATTTTCCTGCTAGCTTTTGCAGGAAATTCCTAGTTTAGTTAAATTGCTTGACCTTTTCATTATCTATGTGATCCCATATAATAGAAATATGTTTGTTGATGGATTCCTATCTTTCAGTGTTTTTGTGAGACATAGTATCATAATAAAAGACTCTGGATTCTTGAATGAGTCTAATCTATCAATTTTTTCAAAGGTGCAAGATTCCAGAATTAATATGTCTTTATGCACCTTGAATAAATTTTCAGCCCTCAAATGTTTGCAGTAGTTGTTATTCTAGACAAAAGCCCGTGTTCTGAGATACATGCTAAAAGTTTATAAAGGCAGTCTGTTTTAGGATCATTATGCAGAAGATAAGTCTTGAGCTGCATGATATAATTTGTAATATTGGATATTTCATCTTTATTAGACTTAATGATACCAAACATTCAGATTGTTTTAACAAGTTTAGTCAAATGTCAAATCTAGTTAGCGCCATTTATCAATAAAATTTAAATTTTTTGCCTCCAGCGTTGGACTGGCAGTGTTGTGTGTGTGCATGTCTCTGTATAATATATAGAGATTCATTGTTAGCTGTAAAAGAACAGAGATTAAGGCTTTAAAATATAAAATAAGAAATCACACTTTACAGAAGGCTTGAGGGAATGTTAGAAACAAGGAGTATTTGTCATCTCCAAGCTAAAGCAAAGTGGTTATAAATACATTGTTCCCATTAACATCACACTTCCTTTTGGGTAGACTGTGCATAAAGGCTCTAAAATAATTGAAATGAAGAAACTAAGTTACCAAGAACAGTAGAATTACTGATCATAGGTAGAAAGGTGATTTTTAGGAATTAACCAAGTTTAGCTGATTGTAGCTGTAGAAATATGAGGAAGGTCCTACCCAAAGACTGGTCTGATAGAATGTAATCTATCTATAGCTTGAATTATCTATAAGCAAGGTGAATAATGAAGTTACTAAAAATGTCATCTTAATTGCATATTTTTATAAACATAACAGCCCAGGAGGAGAATTTCTTTTTGTACTTAGCCCTTTACTGCTTCATAAAAATTTGGAATAATTATGGCAAAAAAAGGAACCGGTATGAATGGAATTTAATGTTTGAAGAGAAGGAACTGGTACAGTGGCAGTGCTGGAAAAGTGAGTAGCTCTGGAGAGGCTGGTCAGTCACTCAGTGGTGGGGACTCAAGTATTTCTACTGTGTTGTTTCCTACCCAAAAAGAACTTTGGGTTTGGCAGAATAGCCTTTGCTTTTCACCTTGGGAGAAGGTGAGATCTGTCACGCTCCACACACATCAGCTCTTAAAGGCATCAAAGCATATAGCACATGTCCTAAAATACAGATCTGTTAGGAGCAAAATGTCCATCAGGTGGGGCAAAGCCTGGCTTCCCCAGGCAGTACCAGCACATCTGTTCTGTACTGCCAAGTGCGAGGCTTGGACAAGAGCAGTGTAGATAATGCCACAAATATTTTATATAATGATGTGTTCTGTGCTGGGAAACGAGAGCCAAGAAGTGATTGCATGGACACTCAGATACTGTCTCCTGTTCCCTGGCTCTTTCAATATGTCTATCTTTGAAGGGACAGGAGAGCTGTTCTCCACGAGAATGGACTGAAGAACATCCACAAGTGGGGATGGGGAGGTGGAGAGAGGAAGAGCTTGTCCCTCTACATCCACATCGCACACACCACATCATATTTCTCCTACGCTGCTGTCCCTGAAAAAGCTTAAAATGTGCCTTAAAGATTTTATTTTTACAGTGT
The DNA here is from genome assembly GCF_001431845.1 of Calidris pugnax. NCBI lineage: Eukaryota > Metazoa > Chordata > Aves > Charadriiformes > Scolopacidae > Calidris > Calidris pugnax. Next base: position 3,372,571 of record NW_015090880.1, read on the forward strand.
TGAATTAACTAAAAAAATAAATCTGTAAAGGGAGCTGAAATATCATCCATGATGCAGAAATGGGGGAAACTGAGAAGTGTGTTTTAGGGAAGATCTAGGTATCATTTGAAGCTCAGTTTCTACAGTGATGTAAGTGCTGCTCTGGGCTGCACGTGTCCTACATCAAATGCAGCATCCATTTGGCTCTTGCACAAAGCCAATCAATTCCAGGGCATCCTCAGCCTTTCACAACTTTCAACATGAAAGTAAGTCTGACTCTTTTAATCCTGAATCAGGTCCAAAATGATTAACATTTATTATGTAGCCACTTAATGGCTAGTGGCTATCTAGTCAAAGGAGATTTATATCTCCTTACAACAGCTTAATGTGTACTTATGCTCCCCCAGGGTCCCTTGTCCAGCTGAATGGCCAAAATGAACATGTTCAGTTCTCTCTCTTACAGCAACCTATAGACCCAATGGCTACTTGCACATTTTATCTGATATGTCTTGTCAAGGATAATGCTGATGCCAAACTAAGCTGTAACAGCAAATCTCATGCAGGGTCCTGCCTGCAAGAAACTCTTTTCAGAGACTGTCCTGAACTGTCAGAACTGGTGGTTTTGCTGCGTAGAGGGTTGTGTGACACTGTGTTAGCACTTGGAAATAAAATGAAGCATATCTCTGTCAAAAAAAAATAAAATAATTGTCTTAGGGGGATTACTGAATGGCACACTTGCTGTTCTTATGTGGAGTTAGGGAATGTTTAGCATCGTCCATATGACCTTCAGGTATCCTTGTGTGATGCCCAGATTCAGAGACACTGAGCATTCAGCCTAAAGAATAATACTGGCATTGAAGTGTACAGGTCATGTAACTGTGCTTATTTTATGCTAAGCATAATTTTTACTATATTCTTGAGTATAAGTGCAGACAACCCTACTGAGGTAATAGCTAAGCATCACAGCTCTGTAACATGGCAAATAATGCAGTTAAAATGGGGGCAGTTAAAGAAATCAGCAGGAGCCAACATTTTCTTAAAGGCCTACTCTGAAAGTCCAGAGTATTTGCTTATTTGTACACCTTTTATGATGAGGAAATAATCCTCCTTTATGATGGAAACATTCTCCAGTCAAAGCTTTAACTTCTTCATGGATATATATCTACTCTGTCCTGTAAAAATATCTAGTAAAAATCTAGGAAAAAAAAATACCAAATAGTAAATTTTGAGTTTGAGGAAAGACTGTTGACCACTGTTTTTTGTCTATTGGTCAAAAGACAGTGAAGTAATTTGTTACTAACATGGACAAGCAACTACATGAACATTATTTCTGTTGTCTGTTGCTTGTGCTTTGAGAGTAGGAAAGGGTGAATCTAATCCTTCCACAGTCTGTGTAAAGGAGCTGTGTATCACGGGGAATGATTTTTAAATCGTTGCCTTGCCCTGATTCACCTGTCTCAGCAGATGAGGTGGTTGCTCTTGCATTTAGATTGTTATCCAGAAACGCTTACCCAGTCTTTGCATGCACTCCTGCATGAAGTTGCTGAGTAAAATGCCTAGAAAGGCTTGCGGAAGTAATCTGTTAAATCAGGGCTTGTCTGTAGTCAAGTTACTTCTTGGAGGATCGTTTGAATCCCAGGGCTTTTTAATTAGTGCAATCTAATTAGCAGTACTCCAAGAGCTTCCTGTCTCCCTCCGATTCAGCTCTCTGTTGCCCCACAAAGAGAAGTGCCTTGAATTCTGCAGCAGTCAGGGAGAGCTGCAGCAGCTTCACCTGTGACTTTGTTCTGGGAAGTAAACAGGTTCCCAAAAGCATCTGCTCCTGTGCTGCCTCTAGCAGAGCTATTTTGATGTGAAGCATAAATGACATAAAGTTGTATTAAAAAAGACAGTAGCTGTCCTGATTCCAAATGTAAGTAAATGTGTTGAGCCTCAGTGCTCAGAAAGAAAATAGAGTGTACTTTGTGCCCATAATCAGCATGTTTCCAGGAGACTAGCAAATGTTTTATGATATTATTCACAACCATTGCACCATCAGGAGCAGTCCTGCATTTCAACTTAATTGAGCCACTGCTATGACATAGCCAAGCTTTTCAAGTGGTAAAATTGTAATTATAAAGAGTGCTTCTCTGGCACTTTCTATTGGATAGCTGCTTTCAAAATATTAAGCCTTCTGAATACATCTGTGAGGAAGATTTTCCTGGGGAAGCTTTAGATGCATAGCTCCTATGCCAAGCTCCTGGCTCCTTAGCAGAGAGAGCAGCCTGTATCATGTCTTGAAAAGGCGCATTCTAATCCCATTTCTTTGCATATCTACTGTAGGGCCACCTCTTCCCTTCAAGGTGGGGATGGGTTGTGTACCAGGAGCTCAGAGATAAGGTGGTACCCACACTTATTTCCAGCACAGGCCCCTGGAACACTAGAGTGATTGCTTTAGTCTACAGTGCAAAGTGGAAAACTTGCCATGTGCTCATTTTTCTGGCCTATAATAGGTCCTTGAGCAGCCAGTTATGGAGTGTGCCATTTTTCTGAAGCTTAATGCTAATAATGCACATACAAGCAGAGAGTCTCACACGAGAGAGAGGCCTTCCGAATACATCTGTGAGGAAGGTTTTCCTGGGGAAGCTTTAGATGCATAGCTCCTATGCCAAGCTCCTGGCTCCTTAGCAGAGAGAGCAGCCTGTATCATGTCTTGAAAAGGCGCATTCTAATCCCATTTCTTTGCATATCTACTGTAGGGCCACCTCTTCCCTTCAAGGTGGGGATGGGTTGTGTACCAGGAGCTCAGAGATAAGGTGGTACTCACTCTATTTCCAGCACAGGCCACTGGAACACTAGAGTGATTGCTTTAGTCTACAGTGCAAAGTGGAAAACTTGCCATGTGCTCATTTTTCTGGCCTATAATAGGTCCTTGAGCAGCCAGTTATGGAGTGTGCCATTTTTCTGAAGCTTAATGCTAATAATGCACATACAAGCAGAGAGTCTCACACGAGAGAGAGAACAGCACAGAGCTGGCAGCGATGTTGGAGCTGCAGTTGATTATAGATTTGTAGCAGCTCCTAGGAAAGGTGTATTCAACCAAAGGTCACCATTTTAAGCTGTCAAAAGTCGATCCTCTAGAATCTATGCCTCAGATGTAGCTTTTGGGGAGAGGGAGAGGGGCCCAAGTACCTGTTTGAATCAGATAATATAGAACAAAAATTAAAATGAAAGGTTTACCATCCCCTTTTGCCACGCTGAGCCTAAAGAGCAGCATCTAGATAGCATGCAGGTTGGAAGAGTGTAGAGGTAACAAAATGAAAATAGGGAAGAGGAACAGCATGTGTAACAAGGGATCTCACCCTTTTGCTTTATCTCTTCGTGTTGGAGAGCAAAACCCTTGTGCAAGTTTTCATTTCCAGGGGTGCTGTGCAAACTATGGGAAACAAAACTCACTTTCCCTGAGCTCCTCAGGGCACAGATACTATGAAGGCATATATTCAAATGAGCTTCATCTCTCTTTCCTTCCACAGGACAGAAACCACTCTCTTTTGGTTTAAAAATATGCTCCTGTTGGTTTTTTGTTTTGATCTGGATTTTTGTGGGATTTTTCCCCCCTCTTTACCTTCAGCTGGTGTGTGCTGTGATGTTCCATTGCTGTGAAAAGCTCTGGGATGTCGCCTGACACGCGCTGCTCCTGGTGCTATATCAATGCAAATCATTGTTGGCTTTACTTGCCTTTCATGCTAGACAGTCTGGCATTATAATTGCTTGGTTCTAATATTTCCTGTCCCAAGGCTATCAATTTGTTTTCAGTTTCTCCACCTGTTGGGTTGGCTCAGGTATCCCACAGGGTTTTGTCCTAGGCATCCACTATTTAAGTTAATTTATTATGCTCCCAGCTCTGGAACATAGGCACCCCGAAGCATTTTTACAAACAGGATTGTATTACAGGGTTGTTGTTGTTTTCCAGAGATTTTGGCAGGGATGTAGTTGAGTTTTCTTCTCTATTTTCTCCATGTGAGCCTTGTTGTGAACATAGTTATTATTGCACTGCATAAATCTGAATTCTTTGACCAGTTTTCTGGTCAATAGTGCGTTGTGGCCATCCACTGCCACAGAGCATGCTGAGCAAATGGACAGGATGGGGAAGAGCACCTGAAGAAAGGTCTCTGCAGATGATTGTTTCCACATAGTTCATCTGCCTTTCCTGTGGTTAACCTTGAAAATTACTTTGTAAGATGATGGAGAGAAGCCAAATGTTGCTTTCTGCTGCATGGATTTTAAAAGGCAGGGCTTAGCCCAGGGGGAGGCACTGGAAAATAAGGTGGAATAGCACAGCTAAAAAGAGTAGGAGGAAAAAAAGGTCTGTCCTCTCAGCCAAAGCTCAAGGGCTGTTGCTATAATGTCTTAGTAGAGACTGGAATAGGAACAGCAGTGAAAGTAGCATTGAGTCACTTCTGTGCTAGGCATTTGAGGCTTTTTAGAAATGTATCTGTAAGTTAGTGTCCTGAAGGTTGGTATAACAGGTTGTTGGCTGGAAACGGCCTAACAACTAGAAAACTATAAAATACTGAGGCATGAAAGCCACATACTGTGTGTCCTGCTGTGTCCTGTCTGCTGGCATGGTCACCTTCCTATAGGATTTCTATAGGATGCTCTGCATGAGGGTAGTCTCCGGATAGCATTTACTGGGAGAGAGGCAGAAATAGTTGCTGTTACCACTTGGACAATTTAAAACAACCAGCCAGGGCCCCAAAACTTTCTTCTCAGCTTTATGTAAGTACTCAACTGTTCATATTAGCTGTCTAAGGAGAAAGATTGCTCCTTATATATTTAATAACTGGACATGGGTGTGAACTGAGGAGAGGTTGTGGGGCAGCATGGATTAAGTCTTTAACCACCTTGTTGTGAGTGTAGATGAGCACAGCAGAGACCTGTCCTTCTTGGACAGAAGGATGGGTCTAGCGTACAGTATCATTTTGGCCCCTTCAGGTAAGGTTCACATACAAGCAGGAAAATCTGTGTTTACATGAAGAGCAGCAAGAAAAAGAAAGAATAAAAGCACTCTTTTCAGGATCTGTTCCATGGTCTCTTGATAAGAATGTTAAGAAAATAACTTCTACATAAGACAAATCTCAGTCACCTTGGTTACAGAGTGGCCACTGCTAAATTGCACTCTGTATAACCTACAATTTTTTACTCTTCCTACTTTGATATATTAATACTAAAATATTGAATACGGTGTCTTATCTATCTTCCCTTTCTTCCTAGCAGACAAAGAAAGTAAAAATAGCCTGAGCAGTGGGCTTTCTGTTTTCACTGTGGTTTAGTCAATTTAGGTTTTGATTTGTGTGATCCAAGAATGTTTGGGGCAGGAGGTCTAAGTAAGAGAGGGAGTGAAAGCAAACCTTAAATCTCTTAGTAAAATGCTTGTTCTGCTCTTTCTACTGGAGGGGGAGTGGGGGAAGGAGAGGGAGGGAAAAAAAAAAAAAAGATAAACAGCAGAACCATTACAACTTGGCCTGAGTCCAATCCCTTAGTTACATCTATGCCTTTAACTCTGCCTGAGAAAGTCATTTTAAAGAAATACAGTTATTACATGCATTAGTCCTTGCATCCTGGGAGGTACATCTGTACTCTTCAATCTTTCTGGATTACCTCAAATGTTTCCTGAAGGCTTTTAAATCCAGTGAAGACCAATCTGAGAGAATTCTGTCTGCAATCCTTTTCTTTTTCTGGCTTCACAGTCAGAAAAAAATCTGCGAGTGGCTTGCAAACTATTTTTAAAAACAGGAAATGTAGCAAAAAAAAAAAAAATCAGAATGGTCTGTAAAAACATTACAGGGACAGAAGCAGAGCTTCCCCTTAGAATGAAGTGTGATTAACTTTTCAGATTCTGTTCTCAAATCAATGTTTGGCCATCGGCTCAGCTGGTCAAAATTATTGTGTCTTCCCTGATTTCAGTAAATATGTGCCAGTTTACTGCTGCTGAAAATGTGACCCAGCAGGATAAGTGTGCACAGCTTTCGAAATATACTCTAAATCATACACTTGATTCTGATAATACTTTTATTAGTCTTTCACTGACGAAACTCAATGGTGCTGTTTCCAGTTTACATCAATGTGAACTGAGACAGAATCAAGTCCAGCATCACTAATGGTTTGGATTCTGTCTTTGGGCATCGGTCTGAAATGTGATCAGAGATAATTGCCTGCTGTTTGGTGTTCGGAGGTTAAAAATAAGCCCAAACTGAACTCTTTGTTATAATACATTTCTCAGTAAATGCTTGGAGTCATAACAAGATCACAATTACATTCTGTAAATGATTAATCCAAAAGACAGTTGTGAGCTAATGCTGCTGGTTCTACTGATGCCACTTGTAATGTCTATGAAAACTGGTCCATGTTGCATCCCCTGCTATTGGTACTACTGCGTGTTTGACTTCTGGATCTGGGCCACCATGAATTTGCCATCTGCGTAGCCTCGGTGGCTTGGCTCCTCTCATTGCTGTTCTTCTCTGGGAAGAAGCAAATAATGAGCAGGCCTGGTGATGGTCAATTGAGCCTATGGAGAAGGTGGTTAGGACACCAGGTTCCCCACCATGGCATGCAGATCACTGTCCTAACAGTGCCAAGAACAATCTCTGAATGGCTCGTCTGTTGTTGAAAGCAGATGGTTTCCCTCAACTAGTGGAGAAACATGAATTAAAACACAGTCCTTAGAGCATTATACATGGAAAGAATGAGAAGATCCATAAAAATTGCTTATTGTTTGCCTTTTCTGTGCAGGTTTCCCCATGCCAAAACCATCTTTAAGGGACTTGAACTTATCTGCAGCATAACCGCTTTCCAGGAGTTCATTCTTGACTCTTCTTTCTTTCACTTTAGCAGTAAATATTCCTTGTGGTAAACTAAATTCATATGTCGCAGACAATATTTTCTTTTGGGTGATTACCTTCAAACCCGTATTGACCATTCCATGAGAAAGATCCTGCAGCAGGAGTTTTTTTGGCATTGATGTGTATCCCGCAGTTCCTGGAGCTTCAGTAGAGAGCTGAAGTGTGTTTATATGTGAGAGCTGTTATAGCACCAGAGTCCTGTATCTGCAGATTGACTCATATACAGATAAAAATTGAAAGCAACAAAAGAGTGATAGTTTTTGCTTTTAAATTAGTTTCAGGGAAGTCATGCACAATATTCATTTTCAGCAGGTGTTGCAGGCAACTTTTCTTACAGTGTCGGCATGAAGCTTTCCCCCGGTTTGTTTAGCTCGTGTGCAAGGCAAAGAACCCTGGGTTTTGCTTTCTTATAAATTGTACAATTCAAAGGTCAATAATGGTATCATGTATCACAAGTCACTTGCTGTGCCACCTAGAGCTTAAGGGCACATGTTTTAATGTGATCTGTCAGCCCCTTTCTTAACAGATTTAGTACATACTTGTAATATATTAGTAGTCTCATTTTTAGATTTAGCCCTCAACCCAAGTACCAGTGGGAAATTGATGGCCAGCTCAGTGGTTTCAGAATGGAACCAACTCATGTTGGGCATGAGTTACAGCCACAAAAATCACAGCAGGATCCTGTAAGGGCCATGATAAATGGGAGAAGCTTTGTGCATGGACGTACCTGCTTTCATTAGGACAGTCTAAAGGATAGTCTGAATTTTCAGACCAAAGAAAGGCTCGGCTGGGTGGCTGGATTTCCACTCATTTGCAGTGCAGCGCTGTGAGAGACAGTCACTGTTTGCTTCCCCTTTGTGCTGACAGGCAAAAATCTCAGCGTTACCTTAGAGCTGGAGGCATAGCTATCCAGTGTGCTATGAAATTAGTATCGAAACTCCGTTAACATTACAGAGGCCAGAATATTTCTTCCTGCGTTTCCTTTAATAATTTTTCAAATTGTGAAGAAAAGGAGACGTCTTTGCCAGTGACCTTGGTGTCTCTGCTCACGTTCTGTTGTGAAAAGGTGGGTTATTTACTAATTTCTATTGTGGGATCATAGTGAAAAGGAAAAAACTTACTCTTTTGGTCTAAATAGTGTTGGATCTTAGTGGTAAAATCATCTCTTATTGGTAAATAACAGGTACTACAACTCAAACTAGTACACAACTTCTCTATTATGAATCCTGAAGGAATGATGCTTACATGTTCATCTAATATTAGTCAATCAGATCCCAATGATATTGACTTACAGAAACAGAATTATCAAATTATTAAGTAGTCCGTTCATTAATTTGCTTCAGCATATTCCAGTTTCTCTTAGGAATAACTGATTTTTTAATTGTGACAAATCCCATTTGCTCTCTAAATCCAGGCTCAGTTACTCAGTAATAGCACAGAAACTGAAGTGTTCAGTGTACAGTAGATGTTGTTATATCTGCAGTAATTATTTGACTCAACCAAAATAAAGTCATAAAATAACGTTGTCAGATCTTTTTCACAAATTGTCTCAAAATTGCGATCATTTTACAGGCTATAAATAGCTTCAGAAAATCTCACCCTTACTAGTGGGAGCTGATGTCATCCTGTATAGGGCTGATTTTTGTACAGAAAATGTCTATCTTGACTTACTATTTTTAAATGTTCCCTGACTATTAAAGCTGTCTTTATGTCCTTTTCCAATCTTGGCTATTTGCTATTCTTATTCAGTTTTCTACCACTTCAGTTTCTGAATTTTGCTACACAAAGGAGCTGTTAAAAATAAACATCCTAAATTAATTCTTTGTGTGGAACTCTTAATGTTATCTGAGAGGTGTTTGCAGGAGTCTTTTTAGATTCTTGTCTTGACAGACCTTGTATTTTTTTTTAATTTTGGAGGTCTTAAGCCTCCCCAAAGCTTCTGATTTTGAATTATCTGAATAACTTTAATGCTTTCAGTGTTAAAGTATCCCAGTGCTAGTATCTGGCTTCCTCACTGAAATGTAGAGCCCTTGAGCTGTTGGCTGGTTTAGTTGTTAGGATGCTGTAGTAAGAAAGTAGGCTTTATTTTTTGGGGGACCTTTCTTTTTTAACTGTTCTACAAAACACAATAATAGATGTAATTCTGTCTTGCCTACAGCCCTCCCACGGGAATTTGATGCTGCAGCAAATCTAAGAAAACCTGAGCTAAATAAGAAATTTTAAATATATAATTCTTGTAGGTTATCAGCTGGGCTAATAGCAACCCAGCCCTGTTTGTTTACGTTCTACTGACTTTTCTTGGGGTATCTTCTACGTTTAGGCAGAAGAGAGTAGAAAGTGTATAGAAAATCAGTAAGTTCTCCTTGTAGTAGGAGGGAAAATTGCACTCCTACTACAACACTTAAAAATGTGTTGTAGTAGGAGGAAAAACTGCACTCCTACTACAACACTTAAAAATGTGTATGTTCTTCCTGTTTTTACTGGAAAATATTTGGTTCACTCCTTTCCTCTATTAGGGTAGACACTCTGAAAAGGCTGTGAGTTCAGTGCTCTCCAACGTGGCAATGATAAATCCGTTGTCTCTACAGTGGCAGCATTTTCCTGTGTGGACAGGCATATCCATTCCAAGAGATAAACTGGTTTGTTCTCTGACCTAGCAAAATTAAAGCAAAATGTTAGGTCACAGTAGTCAAAAAACCCCCCAAAAAACCAACACCTCCCTGTCAACTCTGGATGGGGTTGAAGTCAGTGGATGTTCCTCCACTGAGTCTTTTGGGTCACGTCTTGGGGGCTCTCTTGCATCTGCACAGTAGTCTGCAAAACCTTGATGTGGATGTCTCTTAAAACTCAGGATTTCTTGTTGTTTTGTAAGATAGAAAATCCACCTGTTTTCAATATATATCTGTTTTTTCCAAAAGCTAGTTAAACTGTAAGCAGATCTTTCTTTTTCTTTTTCTTTTTTTTTTTTTTTTAGAGGCAAAATGATCATATTACAGAGAAGGAAATAAAGATGTTAGAGATGGTTCCATTTTGCTGAAATTAAAAGGCTTCTGGCTAAGTTTACAAAGAGGAACGTTCCCTCATGAAAGAGATGCTTGTGCCAAACCCTCCACCACTGTTTGGCTTCAAACTCTGTTTTATCATTTATGCTCTGTTTTCTGGTGCTGCTCTTCCTTTGTAGTGTCAGCTCATCCTCTTTCATGAGCTGACTATAAGGCTCAGAGATCTTGTTAGGAACATAAAATTCTGTATAAATTGTCAGCGATAAAACATTATTTGTTTATTTAACCGTGGAAGTCCTATAATATAACGAGTCCAGCAGTAACACACTTGAGCAATTTTTAAAGACCATTACCCTCTCTCAGTTGTAATGGCTGGATCTTTCTTGCCTCTTTGACTGTATCTTTGATAAGTTAGGAAATGAAAGATAAGCAAACACGTTCTTGATTGCAGATGTTCAAAATTAGTTTCTGATTATTGTGAGGGTTTTTAGCTGTTCTGACTTTGTTCTAAAAAAAACCTATTCACTTACAACTTTGCTAATGAAACTTAAGTGGCAGATATGAATCTGTGGCAAAAATTATTTTAAAAACCAAAAGTTTTGGTGGACTTTGAGGCATGTCTTATGTTAGGTCATAGAATCATAGAATGGTCTGTGTTGGAATGGATCTTAATTCCATCTCATTCCAACTCCCTGCCCTGGGCAGGGACACCTCCCACCAGACCAGGTTGCTCCAAGCCCCATCCAGCCTGGCCTTGAACCCTTCCAGGGATGGGGCAGCCACAGCTTCTCTGGGCAACCTGTTCCAGTGTCTCACCACCCTCACAGCAAAGAATTTCTTCCTAATATCTCATTTTAATCTTCTCTATTTCAGTTTAAAACCATTCCCCCTCATCCTATCGTTCCACTCCCTGGTGGTGGCAGCACCACCAGTGTGAGGAGACCTCCTCTCCTGGGGAAGGTCCCGGTGCTCAGGGGCACAGTTCGGCTGGAGCTAGTCCATGTGGTTAAGGACCAGGATTGCGCTAAATTAGTGACCACAGCTTAGAAAGGAGAAATGCTCTTTGCTGACTGGACTCACTTTCTAAGTCCCTTCAGTGAATGACTCGGACTATGTGTTTTTTAAGGCTATTGCTGATGTCTCATCTGTTTGTTTTGCTTCTGGGTAAAGCACAACCTTTCAAATCCCAGGTCTCTGCAAGGAAATTGGAGAAAACTGGCTTATCTGGAGCGCCATAAGTCATTTGTTGTCCCCAGATTAGGTCTATTCAGCAACTTGTAGTCCTTAACTATCAATTATTTAAGAGCAGTTGTACCAAAACTATTCTCTTGTGTCCTTAGCATAAGAACCATAAGGCAAAATACAATAAAAGGTAGTCATAAGACAGTACAGAGAGTCACAAGATATAAGAGTACAGGTACTTCATAAAAGCACAATGGAATTCATAAATCATATTTAGACAAGTTCCCCCAATTCGTCACATCCAAACACTGCTAAATGAGATTTTTATATTGGCTTGGGGGACTGAAGATCGTAACTTCAAAGAAGGTTGCATGTTCTTCTGTCACTACTGACCTGAATACTTTATTAATAATGAATGCTGCATGAAGTCCTTGATGGTTGTGGAGCTGTTGTTGCTTTCCTTAGAAATAAACATTGATTTCAATTATATTGGGTGTTTTCCTGTGATGGGCAGACAGGAGAGGGTTTTTTTTGTGTTGGAAGCAACTCTGGATTAATAATAATAAACTGAAGTAGGAACAGAATATGTGCGTTCAAGGAATGGACTTGCCCAAAAATATCTAAATCTCTCTCTAGAGTGGTAGCTGAGTGTTTTGGTGTTCAGGAGAGAAGGTTTGTCCAAAGTACCACTAATTTCTCCTGACCTGTAGTCACGGAAGGGAGAGAGAACTTGCAAAACTCAAGTGGGAAGGGATGCCTGAACTCTTGAGGTCTGTGCAGCAATGGCTTGGCTTCAGCATCCCCAACCTGGTGAGGGAGGAAGGTGTAAAAATGCCCAGGTGGAGGCCAGTTCATGCTTTGCTGGGAGATGGCATTAGGTTGCAGCAAAGTGGCTGTCCCAGGACAAAGACATAGGGCAGAGACTGGGAAGTGAGACCTCTCAGTGTCTGTGGCTCCCTGGGAAGTTCATGTCCCAGCCCAGGGAGCATGGGCACAGGGCAGAGAACCAGCAGCCAGGCACGAGGTCTTCCTGTGACACTGATGGTGGTACAACCTGTCTGTGCTACTGGGAAAGGGGAAAAGGACTACTGAAAGTCAAAAAAACCAAAAAACCCAATGAAACCCAACCAACTAAATTGTGTCTAACAATGGGAGTGAGCCTGAATCATAACTCCTGTTTGTTGTCCCCTGACACCTATGGCCATAGCTCTGTGCAAGGTGGAATGAACTAAAAATATGTAGTAGTGCAGCAGTGCCCTTGGCATCCTTTTGGCCAAAGAACTGGAGCTGCTGCTTAAGCTGTGATGAGATGGAAAAGCAAGAGCCTCTGTGCAGAGGAGATGGAGAAAACACAGCTCTGCAGAAGGGAGTAAAGGCAGGACGGTGACACTCGTTAGCCATGCTTGCCTCCTTGCAGACCAATTCCTTCAATTAACTCAGAAAGCAAACAGGCTCATTGAACGTGTTTTGAGACGCTTTGGGAACAGGGAAGGAAATTGTTTAAGAGCTTTTTGCTTAGAAGGTGCTTCACTGGAAAATGATGGTTCCTCTCCACAAGTAGGGAGCTGGTACCCCAGGAGAGACTGTCCCATGTGGCTGCGAGGAGTGTGTTTTATTGCAAACTTCCTTCTCTTTTTAGTAGCACTTATCTCTCTTATTCATTACTTTTTCCAGATGTAGTGAGCTCTGATTCAGTGAGTTTTATTGGCACTTGGCTGTGGAATTGCTTTGTTTTCTTCTTTTTACTGTAGTATGTATGTCTCCCGTAGGGAGCAAAGGGGTGCAAGGGCTCTTGGCAATCTCTGACTCGGAAGGCTTTGCAGAGCTCACCTGGATTTGCATTGTGTGATGTGCTCTAAATCTTCACAACTAAGAAATTAAATTCTTCAGACATCTTAAAGGAGTCTGCAGAGAAAGAAGAGAATGCCACAAACCTTGGATTTTGGGGGGGATGTCTTAGACAAGTAAGGAGTGGATGATCTGGCCTCAAGGGTTCCTTCCATTATGCTGACTAAACCTGTGACTTACAACCTGCAATGTATGGGGAGGCAGGCTGTGTTATCTAAGCATTACCGCAAAAAAGGACCTGAAAGAATTTTGAAAACAAACCTAACAGCATGGCCAGGAGTCTTCTGTGTAATTTATAAGGTGGTGTAAGCATGATTTAAGCCTGCAATGTACTTTTATAGTATTTCACTGATGGTTTCATTCATCCTGAGCCAAACCTGTAAGCTAAAAGCCAAGTCCTCAGCAGCTGTAAATGGACAAGGAGATGAATCTTAGGTTTCCCGAGGTGGCTCCTGAAATTGTGGATTAGGTAGACCTTCTCATGGTCCCTGGTTTCAGCACATGTCACAGCAAACCTGCTGTGTGTGCTTGGTGTGCTCCTGCGTAAACCTGCAATTTCCTTGCATGGGTACAGATGGGCATTCAAGTTCTTCACAGGTGAAACTATTGAACAGGTTCTTGGTGCCTTGTTTCCATATGTTTTTGTTTTCTGCATTTGTGCTGTATCTGGGCTGTCAGAGAAAGACATTACCGAGGGTAAAGGGCAGTGATTCTGCTGACCCGAGTAGGGTAAGCCACCCTGTGCTCTAATCTTCCTCGTATCATAATGTGGTTCGTAATGACAAAGTGCTTTGCTCGAGGAAACTCAAAAGAGGGAGGCAAATGAAAATCCTGGCTTTAAGTTATGATTCTTTAAAGAGCAATGGGTACAGAATGTGCAGTTAAGCTGAGGACGTGATATAGGTATAATGCTGCTTTTTTTTTTTTTTTCCCCATGAAAATTAACTACCAAGTGCCATCATTTTAAGACTATAAAACAGTGTAACCTATAAAACATTTACTGGGAATCTAACTCTTCTTTTGGATATCTTAGTGAAAGGAATAAACATAAAACTGAAATCAGATGCTTTAGGATTTATGAAGTTGATACAATTTTTTTTTTCCTAGTGACTGTTTTAACAGCCTATTAACATCTTCCCCACAGCAAATATATAACAAAATTGATATTACAGAATTGAGTTGTGATGGTTCCCATGAGTGTACTTAAATATACCGTAAACATCTAGCGCTATTCATCTGTATTATGGACTGTGCATATAAAGTACATCTCTATAAATTCTCCTAAAGCAAATTCTTCCAAGTTCCTCTTGCAGAATAAAAATTAAAGGTCTGATTCTGCGAAGGGTTGAGTGCTCCCGCTAAATTCCCAGCTCTCATGTAAAAGGATGGTTCTTGCTCAGTGCTTTCAGGGCTGCTCACAAAAGACTAATTTTCTTCCTTGCAAGTGAAGACGGCTGAAATCAGTTGTCACTGTAGTAAAAGTCTTTTACAGATGATTTGTGTCTTGTTAATTTTTAAAGTGTCAGACATGAGCGCGTCTAATTCATTGCAAAAGTGTAAAGGCCATTAAATGTTACTAATAAAAAGGAACTTGAGGACTGCTCTGCCCCACGTTGCTCTACCATTTATCTGTATCCTGCAAGCTCTGTAATACAATATTAGTGTAGGCTTACCACGGTAGATGAGGTTTCAGTTGTGGATATTTATTTCATGTCTCATCCCTCAAAAAAAGAAAAAGAAAACTTTTTAATTAAATAACCCTTAACTTAGAAGTCTGTGCCTCTCTTGAGTTCTTGCTCGAATTTTTAGGAGTCTTAAGCTTCGGGGTAGGGACAGCATGTTAAAAATAATGCAAAGATCTTGTTTGCATCAAGGGATGATTTGGGATCCATCTCAGCTGGTCTCCTTTACCGTCTCTGTTTATTCTGGTACATTTACTGATCTAAAGAGAAAACAATCTGAGAACAGTAAGCTCTTTGGAATAGAAGTAGCCGTGTTGCATCCAAAGTGGCATATTTGAGTGTTTGTAGAAGAGGATTTGTAGAAAGGATTTAGCTTTGGCTTAGGTAATTCTGTAATTTCAAAAGAGTATATTCATTTCTGTACAATTAACACTGGAGTTGTTTTTGACATATATATTATGATGTGTCAGTTACATTTTATAATTAAACTGCATGACTGAAGATTTGTAAATATGGGACATCTGTGAACTAAAACAGAAAAACTACAGGCCATTCTCTGAAAGTAAATTCTAAATGGAAATCTTTCTACATAGCCAAACTAATTCTATTAATTTCTTCAACTGTTTTTCCGTAACACACGGTTTAATCTGAACACAGCCTTCTATTGAATTACTTGCAGTTCATCTCTGATCCATTGAACATAACGGAGTGAGTTTTGAGACAAGATTAATTTGATTTGACAGAGTAAATTAGTGACCCAGTCATCACCAAAGTCTATAAAATACCCAATGAGGTGAACTTTTTTCTGTGTGGAAGAGGTGTTACTATTCTTGCAGTTTCAAACAGCGAGAGAAAGACACTGCTAGTTAAATAGAAATTGATTTATTCACTTAGGACAAAGATTAGAGGCTAAAAGCTCTGTATTCTAGAATAAATTGAGATTTATTCTGGGTTTTGAAGTGAAAAACACGTGGTATTTAAAATTTGGTGACTTTAGGGCAGTGGCTATAATTAATACGTACAAAAGTAGAGTAAGGTATACTGACAGCAAAAATGCTTCTAGTGGGGAAAGGCAGAAGTACCTCTGCTTCAGGCTGTATCTTTCATCAGTTGTATCCTTCTGCCTGATACAGCGTGGAGTTTTCCCTTAGTGTTCAGCCAAGTATGAAAAGGTCAAGCAAACCAGAGAAACAAAAGCTTCAACTGCTTCTAGTCTCGTTCTTCTTGATTTTGAAGTAATGCCAGCGTAATGGTAGAGGAGCTCTGCTGTCTCAGTGACAGTGAGACTGGAACAGTAGGCCTCACATCCTTAGGACTCTCCTTAAATTAAGACACACAGAGGGATCAATGAATAACCAGCGTTGGCAAGTTGAGGGTACTATTGACTTATGAGTGTTCTAGTACGGCTCTGCAAAATTATCAAAAGCCTTCATAAGAGATGTTGTGAATTTAGTTCATGCAAAAGGATTATTTCAGTAATGTTTGGATTGGCTATGGTACTCATGGCAATGGTTACCTTGAACGACATCTATGAGAATACTCCATATGAAAAGTTAGAACCAGACAGGCCTAGCAAAATACTTAAACTATTTCTCAAGGTATTGATGCTGCAAGTTTTTCTACCTCCAGCTGGTGCTTTGGCTGCACCTGTCCATTTTTTCCATATACAAATAGTCATATTATTGCTGAAGCGTTGTTTTTCAGAGTCTAAAAATACTGTGATTCACTGTAGCACAAAATACCCAAAATTAAGATGGCAGAAAAAAGGAGATAATAGTTCATATTTGCCTATTCTTAGTACTTGAGAATGCCGGAGTAAATGAAACTTCAAGTGATAGTCATTACGTGTGATGGGATTGAACCTCTTCTTTTCAAAAGAATCAGGTGTTTTATTTCGGCAGCGATCACATTCACACCCCATTGTGCTCTGGTTACATCGAGATGCTTAAGTTTCAGACCACTTTGAGCTCATCCTGGGAAGCAATTGCAGTTGAAGGGCACGTAATTCCAGGTGAGGCCCTTCTCATGAGTTTCAGACCTGGAAGCTCTAGAGATGTCTGGTAAAGTTTATATCCACCACTCCTTTAGCAAACACAGAGTCAGCTTCCAAAGCTCTTGACTTTGCCCTTCAATGCTTCCCGTTGATCATGTCTCAAAATCTTGAGACACATCTCATTTTATAATATTGGCTTGGACCAAAGTGGCATTAATATCACACTTCAGCAGCCTACAGTGGTCATTTCACATTTTCCTTAAACACTAATATTTGTGTAATTCAGATTACAAACTGGTAGCCAAAAATAGATTGGTCCCAGACAAACTAATCTATTTGCAACATGTCTTGCAATCAGTCTACCAGGGAAAGACAAGACAAATTGTAGCTTTGAGTGTGGTTCTCGTTTCACCCCTGTTTCTGGCTCAGCAAAATTGCAAAGCAAGGTTGTGTAGCTGCCTCAAGGTCACCAAATGAGTTACTCGTAAAAGGTAATGAAGGATTTGTTCCTTCCACCCTGCAACATTTATTTACAGAAACCGATGCTGAACCGGTCCTCGGTGATTTGAGGCTGGAGGGGGAGGCAGAGGGGGATTTAAACTTCAGGAAGGCAAACGTCCAGAGGGATTATTCCTTCATAACCATCATTTCTGTTATCCCTAATCTCTCACTTTCTCTCTCAAAGCGAGGCCTGTGGCAGATCTGTGGGGGATTCAAGGTAATGCACTGACTTGTCCTTTTTCCAAGGACCTTGACATCTCCAATTTCTGCTCTTGGGGCTAATGGGGCATCTGAGAGACTGGCTCTTTGAGAATACACAGCGAGCAAAGCTGCTACATCAGCCATGGCTGTATCAGCAGTGTAGTGGAGGAAGGGCACAACCGGTGTAAATAACAATTATTTGACTTATATTTGGAGAACAAAGGGCCTGAGTGAATTCCATTTTATTTAAATAGAAATTTTTTTTTTTCAGATTTAAATATTTACCTTGGAATATGTCACATTGGGTGGAGAACCAGAACCACTCTCTTCCTATTCAGAAACGTTTCCAGTTCTTATTAATTTTCTAAGCTCTGTGATATATCAGTTCTTAACTTTCTGAAAGTAGAGTAAGGTACAATACAGTTATGTTTTCATTTGCATTTTCTTGTCTGTGATCTTTTCAGGTGCTAACACACCTTTTACTCTGGTGACTGAGCACAGCACAGTCTTTCAATGTATTAAATCTTTACCATTATTAGGGATTATCTTATTTTGTGGAGGGGTCCATGAAAACATGGAAGATTAAGAGCTAGGTCTTTAAAAAAATTACACACCTAAATATAAAGATCTGTCAAATAGAAGTTTCCAAGGACTTGAAACTTTGCATAACAACATAAACGGGTGCATAACACCCGCCTGGAGCACTGGAATGACATGTTAATTTGCATATGTGGTTGCGTGTGTATCTTTAATTATTTAGTTTTATTAGTCTAATAAAAGCATGGATGCTAAAATGAGTTAATCAGGGAGCTGCTTTTGAAAGCCCTATTGAGCACCTTTCTGCATTTTTAGTGCCATGATGTGTTGGAAGATGAGGCTTAGATGATGACTTTCTTTGAATAAAGGTGACAGAGTCAAGCTTGTTGTAACGTGTGGAAGAAATTGAACTTCAACTTGTACGCAAATATTCATCTGATTGTTTGATGTGCTTTATGTTGAAACTAATAGTTCAGGGTTTTTTTCCAGAATTCTAAATGGTTTCAGATGAAAATAATAGATATGTGGAAGGGTAAATAGAAAAGCATATTAATGTTAACGGAAAAGCTTCTAGGCTGTGGATTAAGGGGTTATTTATTGTTTATCTCTTACAAACATGGTTGCTTTAGAAGCACGTTGATTGATAAGGTGTATTTCAAAGGTTTTTGTGTTGTTTTTTTTAATTCCAGTTAAATTCATAGTTGTTCTTGTTAGACTTTATACTTTTGTAAAAAAAAAAATACTTTTAATTATTTCTCATAAGATCTACCACTGATTTCATGGCCAAAAAAAATTATCTATGTCCTGCTCTTCATAAGCTTCAATAAATTCTTTGAAATGATATCAAGATCAAATGGGCTTAATTTCTTCAAAGTGAATTATAATGCTTTCCATAAGGAATTATAAATCCTACAAGCATATTACTGATTTTCAGAATGGCTGTATTGTGAGTCCAAGACAACATGTTAAATCTTTCATCACCAACTGTTTTATATTACTAATAACTACCTTGCTTTATTGCGAGTGCTTTCTGAGTTTGTTGTTTTGAAGTGTCATAATATGCTTCATCCTAATTTCACTGATTAATTCTGGGAGCTATGTTCTGCTTAGATATTTATCACAATGCAGCCTGAACTGAGCCTCACAACAGCACGAAACTTGAGCTTATTATCACTTTTAAGCACATGCACAAGCTGTAGTATCTTGGTATTATTTCTGATGATAACGGTACACATGCATAATTTAGAAGTTTTTAGACTGTGTTAAACTGAGCAGTCTGAACAGTGGAAGCAGATTCCTAATTTGTTGATGATTTTCAATGGAGTTAAACTTAGCTGTAAATGTGACTTTATTTTCATATATGCCAACATAAACAGAGATGGGCCATAAAGAGATATTCTAAGCTCTCCTAGGTTTCTCTGTAGCCTCTACCAGCTGTCTAGGTTGCTTCCCCTGCCCGTTTGGTGGAATTTATTCCTTCCATCATGGTTTGCTGTAGGAAAGCAGCAGTTTGTGGGTCCTGTGTGCCAGGGAGCAGCCGGGCCTGAGTGAGCAGGCCTGAGAACTGAGTGGGGCACATTGTGTGCATTGTCAGGGCTTGTAAATCTCTGCTCAAGTGGGTTCTTTTGTTGTAGTGTCGGTGAGATGGACATAGACAAAGCATTCATTGGTCTTGAGGGATCATTTTGAGGACAGAGACTTAAAGATAACGGTTGCGTGATTAAAAGTGGAAACTATATTTGACTTTACAGATTCAATTAAAGACCAGGTGGAAAGCTTGTCGATGATTTGTAAATATATTTGAGTATTTAAGTGTATTTGAGTAGCCAGATGAAACTTGTAATCATTTTAAAGGGTGTTTTCACTTGCAAAAATAAAAAAACAGTAAATGTAGCATGTAAGGAGAATTCTGATTCGTCTGCCTAAAAACTCAGTGATATTTCGCTCGTGTAGTGAGCTAGGCTTACCTCATTAACCTGCCGTAATCCCTTCGTGTCATTAATCACAGTGTCCATCATTTTGTCAGGCATCAGATTTTTCCAAGGAGATAACTGTCCATCATCTTCATGATCTATCAGACAACTTACCCTTTTTGAATGACAAAGATTGTTTTACGTCTGGTTTTTCATAAGACTCCAATTACATAAAGAGACTTGGGGCAAAATCCGCAAAGAATCTAGTCCTTAGAACAACTCTTTCATATTTTGCCAGCTGTCAATCACCTCCTGGTGCAGATATAAAACTATGTCCTTGCTATGTCCTTCCCACACCTCGTGCTGAGGACTGGGAAGGGTCTATCACTTGCCACGGCAGCCATCGATGCGCTGATCTACCCCTTGACCAAAGCCTTGGCCAAATTGGATGTCACCAGATCCAGCAATGCAGCCTCTCTGCTGGTGGGGAGGGGTCCCACTGGAAACAATCAACACAAAAGCAAATGCATTGTTATTAAAATGTGTAGACAGCAATAAGGAGTTTGGGATTGTGCCCCAGAACAGACCAATCGGGCAAAGCTCCAGGGAGCAGAAGTTAACATAGTTAATTTTATTTTTTGCAGAATTGTACCTTGCCCCATGCCTTCTTTTGGAGCTCAAAAAACAGGCCTGGAACAATTGTATATATAAAACTTGTAATAGCCTCTCTATTCCCACTTCATTTATAAAGAACTGCAAGACTGAACACACCTTTTAACATATAAGCCATTTAATTTTATTTATAAATTAAGCTTTTGATCTAAAAAACAAAACATGTTCAAACCACATTTTATGTGACTGACATATAGAATGCTCATCACAGTTTGGAACGTGCTCCCCTTTATCTGAATAAAGAACAGAATTGATGACAAACCACCATGCTGTTATGGTAGTAATTAGCAAAAATACAGACAATTTTGTTTTTACAACCTTTAGTTATCTAACTGATTGGTGTGAATGCTTCTAACATATTTTGCTTTTTAATCTGCATTCAGTTAGGCAGAAAACCACATATAAACCCACATTTAAACATGAAAGAAAGGTGATAAATTGTTTTCTTTCCATTTCGACTCTCTCGCATACCCTGCAGAATGTGTAAGAGTTTGTGATTTCACCTTGATAACTGTAGTCAGAAACAGATCTGAGAGGAGCTTTGGTAAACATGTTTATTTTTCTTTTGTTTCTGTAGATATTAATTCCTAAAAAGACATACCTTTCTGTACTTGTTTGTTCCAGATTTATCCAAATCATTCTGAAAGGCGCAGTAAAGTTGAAGAAATCATAGCTGCTCTAAGTTTGTGTTCTCTGAATTAATAAAAAATGCTGGCAAATACTGTCGGGATGCACAGGAGGAGGCACACAGGGCTCCCATCCCCATCCAGTTGCTGCACTGGGGGGTGTGTGGGGCTGCTGTGGGGGCCCTTTGCTCCCAGGGACACCCCCCTGGATGTCAGGAATGCCGAAACCAGACAAAACCACTGCACTTGGGAGGGAGCAAAGCAGAAGTTAAGGTAGTACAGGCTCAAAGAGTTTAGTGCCAATGGGTCCTGTGATCCCAGCAGAAGCTGCTCGGTGACATCTTTGTGCAGGACTTGGGTGAAATATTGGCCAGCTTTGTTCTTTGCACCATTTCTGCTGCTGCAGAGGAATGGAAACAAGGGATTTTTTTGCCAGGTGACAGATCCAGGATGGTACCAGCTTCAAAATTAATAATTGGACACCAATCTCCAAAGCACCAGAGACTGAGTAACTGCTAAAACTTGGAAATAAGTCTACTCTTTGATCCATGGGAGTAGGTACCAGGTCATGGTTCTCATTCAGAATACATGGAGCAATTAGCCAGTTTTTCTCCCAGGATTAGAGGTAACTGCTAAAACTTGGAAGTAAGTGTATTCTCTTTGATCCATGGGAGTAGGTACCAGGTCATGGTTCTCATTCAGAATCCATGGAGGAATTAGCCAGTTTTTCTTCCAGGATTAGACCCATCATCTAAGCATAGAAATCAATACTTTGGTGGAAATCTTATCTCTTACCCCAATATTTCAAACAAAACAGCTTGGAAAATGGCAAAGCAGCAACACAAACCTAACGTTTTTTATTCACAGTTCTTATATATTACTTCCGAAGCCCATGAAATTGCAGGGGTTCATGCAGAATTTCTAACCAGTTGCTAATGTTTTGGTTTTATTAGCAAACAAAACAGCTTAGAAAATGGCAAAGCAGCAACACAAACCTAACGTTTTTTATTCACAGTTCTTATATATTACTTCCGAAGCCCATGAAATTGCAGGGGTTCATGCAGAATTTCTAACCAGTTGCTAATGTTTTGGTTTTATTTGTTTGGGTTTTTTGTTTGCTTGCTTATTAGGTAGTTTTTTTTAAAAAAAAACAACAAAAAAAAACAACAACAAAACCAAAACAAACCAAAAAAGCTAGCCTCCAAATTTGTGTGTGGTGTTTTAGTGAGTTTGGGTTTTTTGTTTGCTTGCTTATTTGGTAGTTTTTTTTTTTTAAAAACCAAAAAAGCCAGCCTCCAAATTTGTGTGTGGTGTTTTAGTGTGGATTTTTTTTTTTTATTTTTATATCTAAGCCATTGAGAAGTTTAATTAGTAAAATTAAAAAGTTTTGTCACCTCATGTGTGGCTTGAAGGTAGACAGCTATATTTCTCCTTGCTGAACAAAACTTTCTAATTTAATTTATCTTTTACTTTGTTAAAGAAGTACTCCAGTTGTTTAGGCTGAAATACTCCTGTAGAAAGTGAGTCCCTTTCTGTAAGTACAAGGATAACAGAGATCTGTAATTTGCAAAATGCATATGCTGTGGTTCTTATCTCTGCTCTGGGGAATTGGCCAAATAATCAGGTGGAAAAAATAATTTCCTGAAATCTTTTTGGCGGAGTGGGGACGGTGCTCTCTGAGTATCCATAAAGGAAGGAGATGAACATTACTTCTGGAGTGGGTCCAAGGTTCTTGAGTTGCTTTATTTATACTCAATAGTAAGGTGCTTTCCAGTGAAGAGCTCTCAGCTCCACTGAAACCTCTGTAATTAATTGCTTCCACCTTAGCACACAAATATGAAGTTAAAGCAGCGGGAAGAAAAGACATTTAGAGGTGTCCTCATTTTGTGAAAAGGCAGGATTCAAACAGGCTGCTGCTAACTCTCTGTGCTCCTATTTGTGGGACAAAGGATAGCCAAGCACTCAAATTTTCAAATTATTAGTTGACAGGACATAACAGTGTGTGACTCTGAACTGGAAACTTCTACACAGGCAGACAAATCCCTGTCCACTGGAGCTTCCTAAGTTTCAAGACACCCTGGTTTTAGGTTCTTATTCTGTTATTACATAGAATCATAGAATGGTTAGAGTTGGAAAGGGCCTTAAAGACCATCAGTTTTTTCTCTGATGTATTATAATTACAGAAACCTTATCGAAACATAATAGATCTCAAATATAGTTGTTTAGGACTCAAAAAGCACTTAAACGTGTTTGGGTGTTTTTTCTAGTGCTGAAGAGTAGAAAAGTTGAGTAACAGACAATGTGTTCCCTGGAACAGGACCTGAAATCTAGATCCCGGTGGAAGATAGAGGTACCTGAGAACATGTCCCTGATGGCAGGGATGGGGCTGTACAGACACTGAGTTAGTTCAGGCAGAGGTTGAAAAAGGACCATGGTGTACATGGTTCTCTGTCAGCTTTTTTTCTGCTGAGAAATTGGAATCCAATGTAAAACATTAATGACCACAATATTTCTGACACAGAACTCGAGTATTCACACAAAAGCATAGTTCTGGGTTACATCCACTCCATTTAACAAAGTTACTGAATGTGTGTGTCAGGAGATTTACACCCCCTGAAAAGTTGAAGGTGAAAAGGGGTCTCCTGAGAGGGTGGCCAGGCTGGTTCTCCGATGGCTGACCCACACACCTGAGAACTCTGGCAGCCCTTCCTGGGGACTTGGATTGTCCATTCTGGTGCTGGTAAACTGGAAACCTATGGCATGTCCCTCACCAACTGGGACTTCCCCTCATATCCATACGGGATAATTTACAGTAGGTCCCATTGAATGGTCTGTGAATTGTGAGTTAGGTAGAAGTGTGTGAAGTGTGTGAAGTTTTGTTTGTGATGAGAAAGAAGCTGGGCATGTTTAGTTTGGAGAAGAGGAGGCTGAGGGGAGACCTCATTGCCCTCTACAACTACCTGAAAGGAGGGTGTAGAGAGGTGGGGGTTGGCCTCTTCTCCCAAAGGACGAACGACAAGACCAGAGGAAATGGTCTGAAGTTGCGGCAAGGGAGATTTAGATTAGATATTAGAAAGAACTACTTTACTGAGAGAGTGGTCAGGCACTGGAACAGCCTGCTCAGGGAGGTGGTGGAGTCACCATCCCTGGAGGTATTTAAGAAACGTATAGACATGGCTCTTCAGGGCATGCTCTAGTGCCCAAGGTTATTGGTTTATGGTGAGGTGTTGAGTGTGGGGTTTAGTTGGTGGGTGCGGTGTTTTTGGTGGGCGTTCAACACTTATTAAAGATAATCCTGATCTTTCTTTTGGCCCTAGGCCACATTACAAGTAGTCGCTAAGTAATAATAACGCTTTCAGGCTCAGAAATACAGTTTGTAAAACCTTTTGTGAAGCTTGCATTGTGCCGTAGGGTAACTGCATGATCAGCATCATATAAATGTTAGTCATTAAGAAAAATAGTCATCATAATGATCGCTAGTATAATAACAATTAGCCTGTTCCCTGCCTTTCTGAATACCGTGGTACCTACAGACAACTCATCTTCAATAAGCTCGAGATGGTACAATGACTGAAGCTTTGGATAAGCAACACAACTGATCAATAATGTGAACAGAAGCAATCACTGCCATTGACTTCAGCAGGTAATTTGTGTTCATCTTGCAGTGCAGCTGCATATGAACATGGCGAGCAGCGGGCAGATAAAAGTGGCAGCACATCAATTGTTGCTGGTGGTTGGGGCCAATTACTGGAATTAAAATAACCTTTTTCAGACTGCAGCAAGATTAACTGTTGACCCTGTTGGCCTAATACAGTTACTATTATACTTATTATCATTGGTCCCTTTGCCTACCTTCGCTGCTTATTCTCTGTTATTGAAGGCACCCACTCTTGTACCTATTATTTCTGCTGCTGCCAGATTTGGTGGATTTGAAAAGTGACGAGATCTTTCTATTAAGAGAGTTGGAGGATGCTAGTGCACAAAGCAAAGGGGATTCAGTTTGAGATTTAGTGGATAAAGGAGGAAGGCCACTGTAAGATTATACTCATTGAATAGCTACAGTGAATCTAAGAAGTATAAAAACATGAATAATCTCGGTATTATATGAAACTTGATTAATCTCTTCTATTGTATTTAATGTTTCTCTGTTATAAATACTTCTTTTTTTTCTGATCTATGTCTAATGACATGCACGCAACTGTTGAAATCTGACACAAAATGTTTGAAAATCTACAGAACCAGTGTTAATCTGTGTCCCTTTGGAAGATTCTGCACTTGGGTAAATTGATGCTAATAAGAGCTCTCTGGGACTTCCTGGGGAAGCAGGGCTTCACCAGCCCGTGTTCAGAGCCTTGCTTTACACCTTCTGACTTCAAAGCCATGTTCTAGAATGAATTAAGCCTCCTAATATTGCCTATATATTGGAAGTTTTTCCTGTATTATCTATTCATTGTTCTTAATTTCAGGGAACTATACGCAGCCTAATTATCAGAGGTTTATATCAGACCTGGTGTATGGTCATAGTGCAATTATCACAATCACAGTCGGAGGAACAGCCAGAGCAATGCAAATCCTCAAAAAACTTCTGAATTGCCATAGTGGTCTGACTGGGTGATGTGTTTGTTACGTAGTTTCTTGTTGCATGGAAACGGAGCTCATCCCAAGATACTGCACTTTAAATGGTGAAGAGCAAATGTGACCACTGTGAACATTCTGAAATCTTCTTTGCACTTTTCTCTTCCTTCACTGGATTACAGGTTGCCTTATTTAAGTGGCTTTGCATAGTCTGTAACTAGAAGGTCAAGTGGCAATTGTCAGGCCTCAGGTGCTTTTCACATTAATTTATTTATTTTCCTTTGCACAAAGCTACAGGGGAGCTAAGCGAATGAAGCAAATGCAGTCTCAAAAGGGTGCTTAGCTCTTCCAGCAATATTTTTCATCAGTTCATCTCGCAGCCTTTCAGAAAGGAGGTAAGCAACGCAGTTTCCCTTTTATATAGGTGGCTTTACAGCTGTGTCTCTCTTTCCCTAAAAGAATCTCTCTGAGATATAAGACACTGAAAGTATTGTTAGGGAGGACACAATAATAGTTAGACCAAACATCATCTGGATGATTGGTTTTCTCTCAAGAGGGAATGATGCCAACTGGGACTAGAGCATATGTAGTGGAAATAAGAAACCACGAGCCATTCCTTTGCAGCGACTGTGAAATGAGCCACCACTGGGAAATCTGTGAATACAAGTACCAAATATGCTGGGAGCATGAGTGGGGTCTGAAAACACTTCCCCAAAGGGAGATCCTGTTGAAGCAGCGTGACATAATATTGCAAGAAGAATAAATTCCCTATGCAAACCACCCAGCTTTAGGGAACAACCAGCTACTGTGTCATTAGGCTTGAATGTCTCGTTTGCTCTTGGGGAAGTGGAAGTGGAATGTCACTGACAGGGGAAATATGAAACGCAGGATTTTTTGCCTCGCAAGAATACATTTCTGCAGAGAGATATTTTCGCAGCAGGAGTGTAAAAGCCTTTTAGAAAAAAAAAAACACATAGCAAACAATAACTATTTTTTTCTGAATTACACATAACTCTTGCTGTTTCCTACCTGTTTAAAAAACCGCCACGTTTGGTTGAAAATGGAAAGTTGTAATTAATTTTAACACAGACTCATCATTGTGATTTGTGCAAGAGGGTCATGCACTTACTCAGAATTTATCCTAGAGTATTATTTCTTTAGCCAGTTTCCCTGAGAAGAACAAATGGAGCTGGTGGGGCTATATTAATGTATATCCACTCTCTGTCAGCCAGGGGCTGGCTTTACAGACTAAGACGTTGTGTTTAGGTGGACCGTTTGACAGAACAGTTATTGAAGGAAAATAAAGAAGATGACCTATTCAGAACAAGTAGATGAGATTAAGAATATAAGGTCACATTTCATGAAATAACCCAAGTCAGGCATAATAAAAATAAAAGGAAAGACGTAGAGCATAAAAGTGATTTGAAGGGACAGGATGTTAAAGAGAGGTCTGGATATGTGCTAAGCAGAAACCCAATAAACCCAATTACTCTGCTTATTACTTCCTTCACCGCTGCTACAAAGGCAGTTCAGTTCCTCATTAGTCATTCCTTGCAGAATTATAATCTATCATAGCCTCATCTTTTCCTCACTCCTTTGGGAATACAGAAAGGAAAACAAATCTACGAGCTGTCCCCTCCCCATGTCCCCCAAAGACCATTAGAAAAGCTTCGTCATCCTTCAGAACAATGATCAATATTAAACATCTTTTACTTTGCCAATGATTGATTCTTCCTCATTTCCTATTGCGCATTAAAAAAATAGGGATAGTTAGGCTCGATTTTTATTTTTGTTTTTATGATAGAGGAATGGGTACCTGAAAAATTCATGAAAACTTCACAATTGTTCCTTATACAGCTTTGACAATAACCTCGAGGAATTGGGATGCCCCAAGAAGGAAAGGTTCTTTTTTAGCTTGTCCTCTAAAGTTCTTGAACACCCAATGGTAGATAAAGATGACGAGAGCTTAAACCTCTTGGGTAAATGCTTACTTATTGCAAATCACTGAATTTGGAGGTTCTACCTGTAGAATTTGCAAGTTGAAATTTTAGATACCTTTAAAAGTCTTGATGAAGAACCTGCTGGTTAAAAATAAGTAAGGAAACTTGTCTCTCTATTCAGAACTTTTTTTTTAACCAATATTAAAGTATCACCTAATTAGATATAAACTGGCAATATGACAGTTGAAATTAGTGGGATTTTCAGATTATTATTGCGTTGCTACAATTATCAAACCCACAAACACACAGAAAATGGTTTTGTTATTCTGGTTCTGGAAATCTTGTGTACTGGGTGGGACAGGAACATAGACCTGAAAAGACCACTTGTGTCACTGCATGCAGCTCCTCTGTAATTCCAGGAGTTTTGCAACAGATGTTTAATTTAGAACATGTCCAGAGTCAGCAGAATACTCCTCAACATTGTAGTGCAATTCCAAAACCTTTAGTAAATGCTGAAAAATGCAACCATAGTGTGTCACAGGAAGAGGAGATCGCCACAATATTAAAATTCCCTGTATTGGCAAGAATAAAATTCTCGTGGAATTCTAAGAAGTAAACTATACCTTGCTATTCAAAAGAAAACAAAGACCTTCGAGACAAACTCTGTTTTTCATGACTTGTGAGGAAGTTCTCTTTCCATCTTAAAGTAGCAATAACAAAACTAATGAAATAGGATAAGCAGCCTGCTTTTATTGAACCACTTCAGAACTGTGTGCTGCTGAGTCCTTAGCAACACGTTTCCTTCTATACTGTTATTTCTTCTGCCTATAATAAAGTTAAATCAGAAAGTCTAGAATATTGTGCGAGGGATGTTCAATTAGTTCCACAGAGTGTCCATGTGAGTTAATGTGATTTGAGGAAAGCAGTACTTCAGTGCTCATATCAGATTTGTGTTCAGTTTTGTTAATTCAGACAGATCCTAGCAGATGTCTGATTAGACTAATTTAAAATTAAATGACAAGGAAAAAGAAAAGTTTGCATTCATTTAAAATGATTGAACAAAAAATGAAAACCCTGTATCTCTTTGTTTGCTCAGTGTAGAGTGTTTCTGTAATAGCCCAGCTTGGCTTCCTTGCGTCCCCCCTTCTCAATTCGCAATAAATTACACAGACACCAGGCAGTATATTTCCATTGCAAAGACTGCTTTTAATTAAGCAAACATTCTAAGTTAAATAAACATTTGGAGAACATGGCACTATCAGGGAATCAGGAAGTGAAGATAAGGAGACAAAAGATACTGTGCTGGTTCTCCACAGCCTTGAATTTTAACTACCATCATAATCTCAAGCCCTAGTTCAGAAATCCTTCCTTGTGCACTGAAGGAAATAAGAAGCCACGTTTCCTGTGCTGGATCAAATGATTGTTCCATCTAATCGTTTTCTGGAAGACATTTTTATGAATTTGAAATTTTTTACTTGCAGTTTTCTTCTACTTTAGTGATATCAGGCTTGGGCTTGTGCAGGTTATGTCATACAGAAGGTAGCAAACTAAGATGTGGAATATGCTTCCTGGATTTGCATGCTTTAAAGATGAAAGAAAAGCAATGATAGTAGCATTCAAATCAGGGTAGAAATTCTGGGCAACTTAAAAAAATATCTGAAAGTCAGGGTGCTTTTTTCCTTTTTTTTTTTTTTTTTAAAAAAACCCTCCCATTATTGTGTGGTGTAGATGTCACCAGGAATTTTAAAATAATATAAAAACTGAAGTTCCCTTTTTTTTTTTTTTTTTAAAGAAATTTGTATCAGAAGAAAAAAAAAGAAAGTAGGAGCCATTTCATATTTCCAGCAGTTCCTAAGTAATTTAGCAAATTAATTGTATCATTAAGTGCTAATTTCAGAAAACTGGCTTGTAGGAGGCTAAGTCTCACTGAAAGTCAAATAATCCTGGTACTGGGTAATGTGGTAAGATTGGAAAAGTGTAATTATTTGTGGCAAGGTTCAGATCCCTCACGTAGTTCTTCACTAGCAATTGGTGTGAGAAACGTCCCCAGCTTGTCTCTGCAGAAATCCTCTGTGGGTGTGTGTTAGTGGGAGGGTGAATCGTTTAGATCTTCTAAATCATCTTCCCTTCTCAAGATCTTATTAACTGCTCATCTTTAGCACTTCATGCCTGACTCTGTTTGTCCCCTCTGAGCAGTGTCAGTTTGGGAACAAAGGTGTTCACCTGCTTGAGTGAGACCTCAACCCACCTGCCTTAAAAAAAAAAAGCATTTACAGGAGGCAGCCGATGGGACCCAGGTCCCCAAATGAAACTGGTCAACATGATGTGATTTCTGCATCATCAGGAAAATGGTTCTGGCTTTACACAGCCCCTTAGACACTGGTGAATTCTGATCTCTTGAAATTGTGTAGCTTTGGCTCCCTTGATGTTTGTAAAAAGGCAGGTGCTAAGGAAGCTAAGGGGAGTCATTACTCCCCACCAAATCTCCAGCTCTTTTGGCACAGGACTGGAATGGTTTTAAACTAAAAGAGGGGAGACTTAGATGAGATCTCAGGAAGAAATTCTTTGCTGTGAGGGTGGTGAGAGCCTGGCCCAGGTTGCCCAGAGAAGCCGTGGCTGCCCCATCCCTGGAGGGGTTCAAGGCCAGGTTGGAGGGGGCTTGGAGCAACCTGGTCTGGTGGGAGGTGTCCCTGCCCAGGGCAAGGGGGGTTGGAACTGGATGATCTTTAAGGTCCCTTCCAACCCAAACCATTCTATGATTCTATGATTACTCCTAGCCTATGCTTGGAATTTGACTGCAAAGCCTCTGCTTAACATACCAGAGACAGAGGTTCTCCGCAGCTGGAACTCGTACCACAGACCTCCTCCACCATATGGGGTAGAGAGAAGGTGCTCCCCCAATTAAATGTTTGGGGCCACTTACTATTTTACATCTTTGAAGGAAAATACCTGATATTGTTCCAAAAACCCATATTGCAGCTTGGAAGGACTTCTATTTTTAATGTGGTATCTGATTGTCAAGAGCGGACTCAATAACACACTAATGACAGTCCGTGTGTTTTTCATGTACAACTAAAACTTTGAAAGTACCCTGTAAATGGGCCCAAATCCATTACTGTTAGAGGAAAGGTTGCAAGGGTTTTGCATAACCCGAGTCTTGCTTCTTTAAAACAGTGTGTACATGTCTTTCACTCAACAGCCAAAACTTTTGAATTTTCTAAATTTCTTTCGCGTAGTTCTCTCTGGAACATTCTTCGAGCGGAATGAAATGATTGCTCCATGATCTCAATATATTGCAGGAAATATTAAAGAACTACCTGCAGTACCTAAGGCTACAAACATAATGTATTCAATTAAACCTTAGATAATAACTTTTTAAACTTGCCTTTAATATCAAATGAGTTTCAAATTAAAATGGAAATTTATCCAATATAGCATCATTTAATATATTAAAAAGTTCTGTTGTATTTCTTTACTGTAACAGATGCACATCTCGGCTCTTATTTTATACCAAAAGGGCTAGCGTGTAATTCTGTGAGAAAGTGTTTTTTGGGGAAAAGTAGATGTTTTCTTTGATTGCTTCATGGGCTGCTGAAGGGATTAGGGATGAACCAGAGGCTCCGTTTCCCCTGTTGGCAGCTCCTGGTGCTGGTGCAGGAGGGGTAATCGCATGAAGCGCTCGTTCCTTTGAACTGTTCTTTGCATCCTCTCTGGTTTGCTACTTGTCTTATCCAAAAAAAGGGGAAATAACTGATTGCAGTGTCCTAATTCTCCAGCTGCGAAGCTCTGCTGGTGACCAGGGTCATTCTACATAAAGGATCTGAGGAAAAATAACAGCGTTGTTGTAGGAAGCACGAATCGACATGAAAAATGTACTATCCAATATTCACGGCTTTCTCTGAGACTTAGAGAAACAGAGCTCTATTTGCAAATAGCTTCCGAGAGATGTGAAAGGTCAGAATTTGTATTTTAAAGAGGTTTGTTTCCTGTTGGTTAGTTCTGAGCTGTGATTCTTGGGGCCAGCCTCACTCAGTGTGTAGGAGCAGGCTCCTGGTTTCCCGTTGCGCAGTCAGCAGAGCGGCTCTAATGCCACCGGTTTAATAGGGTGAGCACACTTTCCCTAATAGAGAATAATGGAACAGTTTAAATCTACTAATACATTTGTTACTTTATCAAGCAGAGCATATCATGCTCTGTGTGTGGCAAGCAATTAGCCTTGGTTAATTTTAGCGTGTAATGCAGATGGCATTTTCTTGGAAAGATTGAGTTTATAGATCAACTTGGCAAACTTCTCACATTCTCTGTCGGGTTTATGGAGCTTGGGGGAAAGGAGCTCATGGACAAGGAACAGCTGGCACAGGCTGAATACAGGAAAGATGGAAGAGCAGGCTCTGGGGAGACCTTATAGCCCCTTCCAGTATCTAAAGGGGACCTATAGGAGAGATGGGGAGGGATGCTTGATCAGGGAGTGGAGCGATAGGACAAGGGGGAAGGGTTTTAAACTGAAAGAGGGGAGATTTAGATTAGATATTTGGAAGAAATTCTTTCCTGTGAGGGTGGTGAGGCACTGGAACAGGCTGCCCAGAGAAGCTGTGGCTGCCCCATCACTGGAGGGGTTCAAGGCCAGGCTTGGAGCAACCTGGGCTGGTGGGAGGTGTCCCTGCCCAGGGCAGAGAGGTTGGAACTGGATGGTCTTTAAGGTCCCTTCCAACTCAAACCATTCTGTGAATCTATTATAAGGCTTCTGGTAACTAGACGGCACCAGATTAGCTAAACGTGCTGCTCGCCTGCTGCTCTGGAACGAGCTTTACCTCTTCTTTCAGATAGGGTCTCTGCCACAATGACCCACAGATTTGTCATCTTCAGCCTGCATTATCAACACTCAGGGGTTACCAGATTTAATTTGTTCCTGGTTTACTGCACTGCCAGGCTCCATACACAGGGGACATGCACGTTGGAGGAGAAATTCAGCTATTCAATTAGCCTTTTCATAATGCTTTGAAGTAATTCTGTCTTTGCCAGTGGTGAGGGATGTAACACAGTTTGGAAATCCCTCCTTGAGCACATTGTGTCTGAAACGGAATAATACAATGGATGGGGAACACAAACAATGAAATACAGTTGATTGCACTGCATTTTCAGAGGAAACAAGAACTATACTCAGTCCTGGGAGAATCTGGAGTTACATTTTTTAAGGGGTCCATGAGCAGACTCCTCCAAGGCCAGGAATAGGATTTTCTGTTTGAATGGCTAAATGCAAATAGGGGCTAAATGTTCCTCCATAAGGCGCCGAAGCTGAAATGATCCCCCAAGTCCTCAGTGGATACCAGTTGTTATGCTGTTGGACAACTCGTGCCTATAGAAGATAGATATATGACAGCAATAGTAATTATTTTTAATTTGCATTGCCGTATTCAGGTTATTACATATATAAAACTTCAATTATCATTTTAAAAGGCTATTTGGATACGTTCCAGTGCGCACTGTAAGAGATGAAATCCCCGTTGCCCCAAACCGGTTAATGCTGAAGAGCGGTCGGTTGCTGCAGGCTCTGCCTTCTCTCAAGAGCCAGCAGTAGGCAAATTTTGGGTATTTTGGAACAGATGTTGGTATCACATATGGTTTACAGAAGAATGAAATGTTGCTATCAAAAGGAGGAGGAAGAAATGTACACTTCTCTGAAGCAGAGTTGTTTGCTAGCAAGTTAAATGCAGGAGATGACATCCTGATGATCCCTCAGAATAGATAAAGTCGTTTTTCTTTTATTTATTCACCGATATCATTTGTTACCATGTGGTCTATTTTTGATATTATAAATTCCTCTCTCTACACTTTACCTTAGCTGGGATTGGATTGTAATTCCAGATAACTGGATAACAGCAAGACCTTCTTCTTAAGGCTTAGTGAATCTCTACGTGGATATCACAGCTTTCCAGCCCATCCTCTGGTATATCTGATGGACAAAGAGTGTGGGAAGCCATTTGCCAGGGCAGGTGGAAAGACACAGGGTGCAGGGAGGTAGAAATGATTTCCAGTGACTGTTGTGGCCCCGAAGTCTGATATTGAATAAAATAATGGGGTTTATAATTGAAATGTTATAAGGTTTTTATCTTTTTATACTGTAAAAACTGGAATAAAAAAGGTAGATTTTTTTTTTCCTGGTTTGTATTTTCAGCAGTACCTCAGTCTACACGCTGCTATTCCATCTCTCAGATTTCATAAACTTTATGCTGTGGTTAAATCAAAAGAAAACAACCATGCTAGTATTCCCATGTTGTTGCAACCACCACCATGAATAAGTATTTCATGGAATAAACATTAGGTAATTTAATACAATTAAGTTTTTCACGAGATATTTTTAGGCGAGGCAAAAGGAGAGCTTTGATGTTAAAGGAGGCCAAAAAATTTCAGATGAGATTGTGAGAAAAATAATCGAACTTATTTTGTTTTAAATCGAAGACTGGGAAGAAGCCATAAGCAATAGATTCCCCATTTTTTGCCTCCAGCATAAAAATGTACAAATGATGTACAGAGAGAAGGAGGAGATGGAAATCAGACTGTTAAGGCTGTTGCTCTATTTTGCTTTTAAGAAGGTGCATAGAGATTGCTGTAGATGAAGGGCATAAGGTACTGGTATCAGTTAAGTTGTGTACTCAGTGCACCCTGTTCTCCTCCTCACCCAGAGCAGAGTCTTGTCCTTTAAAGCCATCATTGCACAAGATGGGTCCCTTTCATCTCCGACTCCCAGCTCGGTTGCGTGGCTTTGGGAGAGCTACAGAGCAACTGGAGTGTTTGGGGAGTTTTTCAGGAAGGAGAACTTCACTAATCACGTCGTTCTTTAATAATTTCTTTGTTGTCTTGAAGCACGCACTCCTTTCACTTGGCCTCCCGGCTCCGCTTTGCAATTAGCATCTCCGCAGGGGAATGGTTGCCGCAGGTGTGTGCTCACCTCCCGGCTCTCTGACAGCTTTTGCTGTAGCAAAGCTCCCAAGAGAGGACCCACGTCTCCCTCCCTGCCGTAATTCTGACGATTCGGGAGCTTTGGGGGCTGTCTCAGCTATTCAGAAACGTGAAGGGAAGAAAAGAAATGTGTTTCCGTAACCTTCCACACGCTTGATTTCTGCTCCGGTAACTTGCAGTCTCTGGGTAGAAACAGCAAATCCAGCTTTGCTAGATTTTTCTTTGGTCTTATGCTATATGGCACGGAATATCCCACTCTGTCTCATATATAGAATCGCATTTCTGAATTATTTTTATTTAAAATAGAACTGAAGAACTGTCAAACTGCCAAAACTTAGTAAAAGAAACTACCGAAATTTAAGAATTTTTTTTTTTTTTTTTTTTAAAAAAAGGATCAACCTGGCAATTTCATTTTTACATTTAATTACCAGGAGGTCTAAAAGGATTATATCTTGTCATGGAACTCATTTTGCTAGTTGGCCATTAGAAGTTCATTTAGTTCTTTAGGTCCTTATCACCTCTGAACTGTGACTGTTCTTCAGAACTTTAGGGAGGATTGTTTTGAGTTGGAATTGTTTCCCGTGTTATATGGAAAATGGTATTTTATTTGTCACTTAAAAGTAGTCAGAAGCAAAGCTGAGATTGCCAAAAAAAAAAATCAGGAGAGAAGCAAGTTGCACTTAAAATTCAGTACCACAAGTGTGTCTACCACATGCATACCTACCCGAGTTAACCTCTTTTAACTGCCAGCACTAATTTTTGAGCTGACCAAGTGATAGATTCATCTGCAAAACACATTAACGTAACCAGACATGCATTTGCAAGTTTTCTATTTAAAGGTATAAATCCCTGTTATTCTCATCAGCTCAAGTTTATAGATTGGTACCTGCCCGTGTGGACTTTCAGTTTCGAAGCACAAATATCATTGATTTGTTCAAACAGTAGAGGCTTATGGGATTCTCTTACTGCACACAATGGCTTCTGAGGATATGACCTGCCCTCCACGGACAGCCAAGATGTAAAATAGCTTATCTTTTTGTTGAAAGCAATTATTGGCAGTATTATGAAACTGGAACATAATTATCCTCTAATGCAGGTCACATTGTGCTGTTTGTACTACAAACAAGTTGAGTCAAGATGTGTTAAGTAGGAGTAATCTCAAAACACAGTGTAGTAGGAGTAATCTCAAAACACAGTGTATCCATTAATGATAAAACCAGGTCACCATTCCAGACTATTCCATTACAAAACAAAAGAGAGTGTATTTCTTAAAGATTTTTTTCACATTTTATATTGAGCTAGTTCTTGATGAAATATATTAATTTAAAGTTTCTTTAAAGTCAGGCATAGGCTGAAAGTACTGATTTATACCAGTGAGAGATACATAGTAGCTATTTTTATGATAATATCTTTAAAAACGAAATTTTGTTTAATAATGGCATAATTGGCTATCGGGAGATGTTTGTGTACTCAGAAGTCTGTGACATACAAGTAGAAGGTTATGTGTCAATGTGATTCATTAATAAAGATTAACTTGTCTGTGTATACAAATTTAGGCTTTTTTCAGGCATCTATAAACAGTCCCCATATGCCTGGATGGATGCAAACTGTAAATGTGAACAGAACTACTTAAACCTTTACCACAATCTTGAAAATTCCACATTTTAGCAGTTAATGGAATTGTGGCAGATGGGAAACTTTTTCTAGTTGTTCTGTTTAAGACATCCCTATGAAATGTACTTGTTCTTCTATAATGTGCTTTTTTTTTTTCCTACATCTAAACAGAAAAATTGGCTTCTGAGAAACCCAAATCACCAACAGTTCTGTTTATAAATATAACAGCAAGCCTTAAAGTGAATGCAATCGGAGTTTTCACAGATGTTTTTCCTGAAGGGCAATAATAATAGTAGACTTTGAGCAACTTTCATACCTGGGAGCTTAAAATGTCCTTACAGAAAATCTCCTCAGCTGTGCCACACATTCTGCAGCACGTCTGCTGAAAGATAAGCATAAAAAGGAAAGATATGAGCACAAAGAAGAGTCTTTCTCAATGCATTCTCATATTCCACATTTGTTCAGGGCCAAATTCAATCCTTGAGGCTTATTCCATCCACCGCCACCAAAGCAGAGCCGTGGCCCTCAGCCTGAGTACAGGCTCTGCTGATGTAGAGCAGGGTTGCTGTTCTCTAAATGTTGCCCAAAACTGTCACCCTCTGCTTAGTTTAATTAAACCCAGTTGAGATTATTTTATTTTTTTTTTTTTTTTAGGGATGAGATAAGAAGGACTTGTTTCATATCTCTTCTGCAGACTTTCTCTCTAAAGGATGCTTCTTCTCCAGACCACCGTAAGAAAAAATAAATGAGGCACAGAGCGCTTTGAACACACACACGTTGGGGCTGATGCATTTGGCATATATAGTAATTACCTTCTTCCCATTTGCTATAAAGGAGCAAGCCAACAATATCCAGGTTTATTCTAGGGGGTAGATTATCCGCTGCTGTAGTCATTTCAGAGGCAATCCAATTACTAATAAATATCCTCGACACAAAAGCACAGCAATTTTGTGCTGGAGTGACTGCTCTCACCTACCCCCAGGCTGAGCCACTCTGCTCTTCCCTCTTCCAAAAGTGAGGTCATTGGCAAGAAAGTTGTTTTTGCTGGAATTAGACAAATGCAGGTGGTAACGAGAGTTAATTATATACCAGTATGCATGCTAGATATCCTGAAGGACGTTGAGCGGTTTCCACTGATCCTTATCTGTTTGGGAGCAAGAAGCACCTGTGAAGAAACATTTCACATGGAAATGGAAGTTTGGAGGAGCTCAGCACATGGCCTTGTCCCAGAATTCCTTTTATGCTGAATTTGAGTATAGAAAAGGGAGATAACAGCTGGACTGGGACTGCAAAAAGTGATGCTACAGAGAAAAACATACAAGCTTATACATCTACAGGAAAAATAATCTAAAATACATACCAGAAGAGAGAAGAAATTATATGTTATGGAGTTATACTGCACTTCAAACCGAATACGGATTGGAATGAGATCTTGCTCACAAAGAAGGCTGCTGTAGATTTCTATTCATAGAGAAATCTCACTGTAGAGAGAAAATAAACCATTTTTCTATCTATAATGTCCCACTGGAGCTGGAACAGTGCATGAAGCTCTGGGTACTGCAGGGTCAGACTGGAGGGAAGATGAGAAGTCATCAGGGGAGCAGAGGGTTCTCCTGTCGCCCATCCTGTCTCTCCCACTTCAGATCCATCTCCTGCCTTTTGTTTTCTGCTTTGCTTTCTGTGTTTCTTGTTTAGAGTTTGCACCTCACCAGCTACGGTATCAGTGCTCCAAGGGATTACTAATATTAAATGACTTAAATACTGGTAAAGCAGTAAACAAAATATTTGCACTTTGGTAAGCAAGAGCTAAGGTGAACAGAAACAAGGAATTGTCGTTTTCTTGGTACAGGTAACTGAAGGGGGGAGAGATACCTCTGAAATTGGAAAACACTGTGAAGTTTTTAATGCTTTGTTAGAAAAAAAAAATCTTCTCCCAGCATTGACTATAAACTTCCCATGGGGCTCCTTCGTAAAAGTCAAGTTTACGGCACTGTCCTAACCTTTGGTATTCACCTCCTGTATTTTCTGTTGTGCAGCACCCAGTGTTTTACAGTTACCAGGTCTGCCTTGGAAATGACTGTATTTTAAGTGTATATAGTGTTCTGGAAAGTTTATCTATTTTAGCAACTGAATGTGCTTCGGTGTCAACAGGACCCTTTGCAGGCTCCGGGTTGATGCTGGTTGGAGACAGCAGCTGAATCCACCTCTATTTCAACAGCTTTAGGACATTTTGTTTCAGTCTTAGTTACTCCATCTGCTTACACATTTCAGACCTGCCATCCCCGCTTCTTCTGACAACAGCACGTGGAGCTTGATGGGTGTTTAAAAAAAATCACATGAAAGGAGCCCGGTGGGATCCTGGATGCTCGGTTCCTGCACAGGACAGAAATAGGCTGTAGTTTGTCAGCTGGAGCCAACGCTGTGCACAGTTGGTACCTCCTTGTTCCTGTCACCTGGCAACCTAAGGCTGCCTTCTTTTGGGCAGAGGGTGCTGATATATTTTTCATAGGATAATTGGCTGGTGTCTGCCTTGCCAATACCTCATCATGAAGAAAAAGTTAAATTTTTTTATTATTATTTTTTCCTGCATGGAAAAGGAGATAAAAGATTGCCTCAATTCCCTCAGTCTGTAAAAAAGCAGTCAGGCATATAAATCAGCTTTGGATTTTAAGAAAAGAATCATTTTGGGGTGTGGAGATTGAAATTCACAATGAGACGATTTTAACCCTTTCATTATAGAAATGCACTGTTTCTTTTAATGTATCAGCATGCTTAATGATAGTGCAATTAGAGGCTGGGATGATAGCACTGACAGCTGGTTTATGGTTCACACAACCACCCACGATAAGATGAGGACTATCACAACAACACAACTGCCCCAAGCTTTGCTATGCCAACAGCAGCCAGTTTATACCTGCTGGTTAAATTGGGATTTATCCTGACTGTTGTTTCTATTTCGAGGGGTGGGTGCTCACATGGGCCAAAAGCCCGAGGTCAGGATCATGCAAATCCTCACACCGTAGGGAGTAAAGTGTGTGTACGTGAGGGAAAGTGTAGTACGTGTTTCTGTCTGGTGTTGGTAGGAACGAGGAGGTGAAGGCATTTTATAGTCCTGGTCCTCATCTGGAATCTTGTAATTGTTGGTGAGTTTTGTTTCATTTTATAAGTGGGAGGGCAGGCAAAGTGGCTATTGAACCACAGACCTTGGCTAGAAACACAGCCAAGCTTTGGGGTGACTGTTTTTTTAAAAAATATCCTCATATTAGCACCTATTTCTTCTGCTGGAAGGAAGATGATTTGCCACTTAAAGGGGAACATAAAGGCACAGGTATTTAAGGCAGCTCTGCCTCCTGTTCGGAGAGGCTGGATCTTCAAAAGTGCTCAGTGCACAAGAGCTCTCACTGGTTTTAAACCACTCTTTTGAAAAGCTGTTGAAATCAACAGTGGTTTTTCCTTTGACATGCTTGGGGTTTGTGTCATATCCATCTGGGAGATGGAGTAGGTCCTTAATGGTATTAAGTTTATTACCATAACTCAAAATGCATTAGAGATTCAGAGCACATGGTAGCTCCAGGGTGACTGCTGCCAGTAAATGAGCTTTTCCCTCTTCGAAACTGTCACTTTTTGAAGCGTATGAAGTAAAGGAGAGAGGTGACCAGTACTTAAAAATCACTGCCTATTGTCAGGTTTGTCATATAGGTACATCACAATGTATGAAGTTCTGTTAATGTGATATGACTCAGGTATGTGTGTATCATACATACACATACAGTGGAGCTGAACCCATGAAGCCAGGACAAGTAAACATCCATGCAGAATACAGGACATCACCTTCCCACCCCAATCAGCATGCATAAAATCCACAGAAAATAGCAGCACTTGTTACATATTGAGCACATTTACATTTCCCTGAAAAGTATAGTTTGCTTTTTTATCACAATGTGAAATTTGCATTCTCCTGGAAGCAATTGGAAAGCTCTTTATAGCCTGATTAATGCAGGCCTTTGGGAAACAGAAACCCCTGCTCGGGCTGTGGCAGAGGCAATTTACTGTGACTCTGGCCTTGTGGGATCTTCCAGTTTGGTAAGGCTCCCATTTCCAGTAAAAGAAATTCCTTAAACTGGTTTCCCAAAGCTGTTTGTTATATTACAAGGAAGAAAGGTGAACTTTATGTTGGTGCTTCTAAAAGTCTGAGACTGGGAAACATCCGAAATTACGTAGTTTAAAGTGAACTTGTGTAGTTTAAAGTGAAATAAAGTGACATTTTCTTTGCTGGGGTAAAATAAATATTGGTCCACCTCCATTTAGTGATGGTATATTCTGAGGTCAGGACCCTAAAAGATCACAGATCAAGAAGTGGGGTGATACCCTCCTTACATCTGCACAGCCAAATGGTCTAGTAATAAATTTTAAATGATGTTTCTAGCCAGCAGATGATCTGTATTCCATAACTGTATTTCATGTGTTAAAGAAAAAGAAGTGAATTAGCATCCCATGGAAATATTTTATTTATGCTTTCTTATTTCCAAACTTGCTAAACACAGAAGTAAAACTCAGACATACAGAACTCCTCTTCTTTTCATCTAATTTTGCTAGAATTTAATTATTTAAGGTGAAAACAGAAAAAAAAAATCCTTGAAATCATCGTAGTTTGGGACTGAAAATGTGCATAATTTTTAATATCCACTAAAGAGCAGAAAACAAGACATGCCAGGAGAATTTTAAATATTTCATATTGCAGAGAAGTAAAGAAACCCTCCGTTAGACATGAATCTGTTCTGGTATCTAGGTTTCTAATGACCTTGGTGGGCTTAACCCTGCTTTGCAGTTTTGCAACTGATAAACCCCATCGTGTGTTGTGCAGAATTGCATACATGAAAACAATTGCTTTTAGCATTCATTGCTGTATATGTATCATATTTTAAAATCCCTGGATTTCAGGGAAATGCACAATTCAGCTGAATCACAACATCTGTCCTGATCTTCACTGCGTTTTGGTGCTTGTGTTGCTGCAAGGATTTTTACAAACAATTTCTCTCGCTCACGTGTTTGGGGAGGTGATTTGTGTTTGCTCACTTGTATTTTGCAAGATGAGGGGGTTGAAAGCATCTGTAGGCAAATGACCGCAACAGGACAGAGAGGTTACTGGCAGTGGCCACAGTTTAACCTTTTCCACTAATTCTATACATTGGGAGATATGGAGAGTATTTAAGGGATTTCTTGCTGTCATTGAAAACTATTCCGTGTGTTTGAGAGTGGATGATGTTGCTGTGAAAGTTGCTAGAAAATGGACTGGGAGTCCAGGAGAGGAACTCTCTTGGGAGCTGGAGTAGGAAAGGATGGAGAAATAGAATCCTCAGATGGCAGTAGGTCTGGGCTGGGCTGGTAGGTCAGTGGGGCTGGGCTGGTCCCAAAAGCCTGCAGGTCGCTTGTCCTACTTTGCCTGGCAAGGTGGGCCAGGGCACTGCTTGGTGCAGGTGGTCTCTGCAAGTCCTTGAGGTAAAACCAAGGCTTTTGATGCTTTACCATCTTTTCCTCAGCAGCAGTACACAGATACTTTTTCTACTTCCTAGATAGGACCTGAGATGAGGAGATCTGGCACCCATCTCCTGCAGGACATTCACTGCAGGTGGCCTTTGCACCTTTAGGCTCCATGGGCAAGCTTGGAGGATTTCCTTGGCTTCAGGGAAAAGTCATGCCTGTAGCTCAGCTGGTCTCTTGTTATTGGCAGGTGGCATGTTCTCCAGTGTATCATCTGAGTTGGAGATGGTGCCTCTGCCTGCTGTTTCGGGATAGTCAGCAAGTTTCCCTTCCCAATGGTGCTCCTTGGATTCACAGCCTGAGGTGAGGATGTGTGTGAGTTGCTGGGGAGCTGGTCCAGGACTGGTGGCACTGAATTTGGATTACTTGGAAAATGCTGAACCACTCATCACCTGGAATCCATTCCGTCCCTGCCAGGGAAAGAGAGAACAGAGTGCTCCAATTAGCTGGTGCTCATTTTCAACCATGTCAGTTAATTAGTTGAAGACCAACCAGATGGGAAGGGGATTTATTGTACTGCTTTCAGAGACTCAGGCACTGCATGTTGCCCAGTTTCAGGCACTTGGGATTTTTTTTATTTTTTCTTTTTCCAGGAGGCTGAAGACAGGAAGGGAAGGTGGACTCCCAGTACTTTGTTTCTTCATGAGAAGGGTCAGGTGCTCATTAGGCTTCAGTTTGCAGCACGCTGGTTGTAACCCAGATGACTTCACCACCTAAAACTGCCTCTCATAAAAGATCCAGCAGTGCTCTGTATCACAATGGATGTGAGCTAGGGAATGAATTCAGTCCTTCAGGCACTGAGGTGTATTTGGTAGAGAATTTATGTTTTCCAGGCAGGCGACTGCCCACCACCTTGGTGATCCCAGAGCCAGAAGGGGTGGAAGGAAGGAGACAAGCCCTCCCTTTCGTGCTCCTAAGGGAGCCAGTAGGGCTTTCAAGGCACGTCTGTAGTAAAGGTGGGCACAATGTGTGTTGTCTATCTGACCAGCAGCACTGGGGATTGCAGATTTCTCAATCTAAGTCTCCTTTTTCCTATTCCAGAACCTTTCCAACCACCTTGAAGAAGTCATTATCTTGGACTGCGGATACTTACAGGTGAGCCTAAGTCCTGGACCATGTTTATATGCAAATTAAATGGTGTCATTTGGTGTCATCCATTCAGATATGACCATCTCTCTCATGCCTTGTCCCTGTGGCAGAGAGACTCATCTGCAGATTTTTTCACCCACACCTTTTTGAGAACTCTATTTGCCATAAACAGAGCTTCTGCCCTGCTTCCCCAGACACTTGTCTTTGCATCCCTCAGCTCGGGCTCTTCCACGACTGCTCACTTCCTTTGACATTTCTTTTATTGCTCTCTCATGCACTAGCTCATACTAACACATGTTAGAACAGTAACATCTTTTTGTAGCACTAGTTTTAATTAGTCTTCACCTTCCCTTGGGATGGCTGTTTGCTCTAAAGGTAGCACTAGCACTAGCCTTCCCTTGGGATGGCTGTTTGCTCTAAAGCTTTCTGCAGGTGCATGTTTTGCAGCCCCTGACTCGCTGCATTACCTGTGTGTTCATACAACTGCCTCACCG
This sequence comes from Calidris pugnax, assembly GCF_001431845.1. Taxonomy (NCBI): domain Eukaryota; kingdom Metazoa; phylum Chordata; class Aves; order Charadriiformes; family Scolopacidae; genus Calidris; species Calidris pugnax. Next base: position 3,415,801 of record NW_015090880.1, read on the forward strand.
GGAGCTTGCAGGGATTGCTTTCTGTTTAGGTGCCTGTCCACGTTTCCTCCTCAGCATGCAGAATGCTCTCATCTTGGCTGATGAAAATCACTGGCGAGGTAGAAAGAGTATTTTTAATGACGAGAAAAGGGGAAGATGAAGGCGGACACTTTCAAAGCCACTTCTGTGATTTTGGTTTTCAGAGCCCACTTGTGTGAAGGGGAACCGGCATCTGGGTCCCATAGATGGCTTTCAAGAAGGCTTTCTTTCAAAATGTGTTAAGAGCAGAAATGGAGAAAGTAGTTTTTGAGATAAATAAGGAAGTGGATGGTACAGTGCTAGTAAGCTATTTTCTCCATACTTGGCTGTACTTACAATGACTAATCACAAGACTAACTGGCAATGGAGTTACATTAGTTGAGCTAAGAAGGCCTACACTTTCCTATTATTGTACTTGTGTACAATGTCTTTGATAATTTCACAGTGTCCTGTGTTTAGCTGGTAGGCTCCATAAAGCTTGACTAATTATTTTTACGTTCTACATCTTCTCATTACAGCGTGTTTGCCTGAACCTCTGTGCCATGCTGTTCACAGCAAGTTTTGTGAAACATATCAGATCATCAGCACTTTTGCTTCTCTAAGTCGTGGAAAATATAAAACCTGGCAATTCTTTCTCAGTTTGCTTTCTCACACCTGGTATCTTGACTTTGCTTATGTGAGCTGCATCTTGGCCCATTTAATTAAACTTCTGTTTGTATGCTGCAGCTAACAAATTAGCTGTAAGCAAAATATTTATTATAACTGCCCATTTAGCCTAGTTGTGTATGTGCCCTGCCACAGGGTTTCTGTGTAAACAGAAGCTCCCAGTAACCCAATTCAGCAGGTTCTGTTTCAGTAGGGGAAAAAAACAACAAAGAATAGTGTCAGATTTTCAGTAGGGACTTCTGCCTGGGACAGAGGAGAAAAAGGACACACCATCCTCTCCTCTGGCCTTGATAAATTCCATCTTGTTCCACTCATACACATTCAAAATATGTCGGTAATGAATATTTGGTTCTCTAATCAGAGCACTTCATCCCCCTGGCAGAGCTCTGCCATTAGCTCCTCTTTGTGTCGGAGCAAACAGAAGCCACTTGTTCTCATTTTGGGGTGACCTCTCCTCACTCGGTTACCTCTCAATTCATTACTGGGATGTCGGCGTCATGGCCCAATAACACCAGTAGGCATTGCTCATCTCTTGAGGCTTCCAGCAGAGCCCCTGGAGCAGGCTGTGGGACTCGGCTCTCCCCCAGCTGTGCAGCCCCCCCCAGACTCCAGCTGGGCTGTGCCTTGGGGGGACCAGCAGCCTGGTACTGGGTGGGCAGCAGGGGGGCCCCTCCACAGCCCCAGCTGTTTGTTTGTCTCCGTCCTTCGTGTGAATTAAGCCATAAAGCATCAAGCTCAGTGACAACCTAATGACTGAAAAGCTGAGAGAGGCGGTGCTGGGGATGAATATTAGAAAAAAAATCTCTTTTTCTGTTCATCTACGTGTCTGCTAATCTACTGCATGCAAAAAACCACCAGTTTTTGCCCCCCTTTTTCTGGCTGTACTTTTTACTTGCAGGGAAATCTCTGCCTCTGATAACTGGCTTCCGCCACATGCAGCTTGATTTTTTTTATTCTTTCATTTACTAACTTAATGAGCTGGGAAATCATTCCTGTGCTCTTCATGCAACTAGACAAGAAAGTGATTCTTTCGTAATTAGCTAATGCAGCTATTTATGTGCTTTTTAACATGTTACTGTTAATCAATTACCATTGCGGGAGTTAGTAAAGCTGCTTTGTGGTGCTAAGTGTTATGTATTGGTAGCATTTTTAAACTGCTGTTTCCTTCCACTCAGCCATTTATTGTCATGTTAGTCTGACATGCTGTAACGTGATGATTACGGGGGGATATGTTGTAATATTTTCTTATGCCAAATTCCCATTAATTTCAACAGGATTTTGGAAGAAATAAGGTGAGAACTTCTGTGTGGGAATGTCTGCCTTGGGCCAGTGAGTACACGGGGAGATTAGAGCTTGAATTGTTCCTAACAGATCTCCCGTTGTTCCTAAAAGAGAGCAACAATGGGCAGTATTGCATGCTGTATTGAATTATTTTCTTCATGAAGATAAATAATGGTTTGAGGCTCTAGGCAATAGTGCCGTTTGGGTTTATTTTAGTTTTAATTCACATTTGGCTGTTGTATTCTTGCCCGGTGGCGTTGAACGTCCTGCTCTGTTCTTGTTACTTCTGTGAAGAGCGGGTGTGAAACCAAAACCTGAGACTGTAATTTGACAGTCATTCACTGCTGCTCCTCTCAGCATTATTCATCACTTCAATTTTTATCCTTTTAAGAGTGGAGCCTGAAAAGGCACAGCAGCAGCGGTAACAACAGCCAAAAGGCAAACATTTCTGCCTGTGATGGTGGGCAGGGAGCAGGGCACAGGTTTGTCTTCCTCTCCTTGCAACAGGAGGAAACAACCCCTTGTCCAAGTGCGCGATGAACGTGTGATAGTCCCACGTGGAGCAAACCTCAAAAGAGCAATTTGTTCTTGAATGTCTTCTTCTTTTGGGGGGGATTTACTCTCCTGCATTTCTGTTCATGCCATACATGACCCTGTGAACATGGATTGAGCTGCTGCCTACGCAAGTGCTGCTTTTCCCTGAGAGACTGAAAGTCTGCCTGTACTCTTGCTATTTAAGACACTGTGATTTCTAAACCGACCCTTTTGTGACAGATTAATGGCTTCAGCTATATTAATTACCTTTTTAACTATTGATAAACTATCAGAGGAAAGAATGTGCTTTGGGCTGGATTGGGGTCCAGGAAGGTCATAAAATTTGTTATAAAATAAAAGATATAATTTTTACATCTGAAACTGCATTATGCTAGAAATCCTCTCGCTGATTTGAGTGGGTTGACTTGCTGGGCTTGCATGAAGATGGCGTTATCTTAAGCTGCATTGTCTGTACATTTTGATAGAGTTTGAAAGAGAGGAGTCTGAGAGAAGACAAAGACTTCAAGGGTTGTTTCATTAAGCCTTCAACATTTGCAAACAGGGCTTTGGCACAGTTTGACTTCCCAGTGGAAACTACTTTGTTTGGTTTTGGTCATTGAGTTACTTTTAAACCTCTCACAAAGCTTTTTCGATACTTGTCCTTTCATTAACTACTGTCACAGAAACTGTATTTAATGCTTTCTCTCTTTTCCCATACTATAGCCCTGCAACATCTAAATTAAGTAAATGGCAAGTGCAGTGATTTAATTATAAATCTGGAAAAAAGTTTGCAGAACTTCCTTCTAAGACACATACAGTAATTTTCAAGGCAGAAGATGAATGTGTACTAAATCTGCCATTATATTTTGAGGTAAGTGAATCTTTTCAGCTTAGGGAACCTTTTCAGCTTAGCTCCACAATCATTTTTGTTGGAGATAATCTATCATTTTAAAACCTTACAAGTGGAAATTAGTACACAATAACCTGCCCACAGTCCAAAGCAGCTTTGTGGATTTATAAATATACTGAACAGGCTCCTGTATGGAAATAAACAAGGCTTTTAACTGTTTTTATGATGGGAATCGATGGGTTTATCTTGGCTGCAGTGTCCACCCACAATTTTTTTCATTCAGACAATTAAACACCAATTTGCTGGGACAAAAGTGTAGATAAAAGAATTGGCTTGTGCTTCAGTGATTCTTCATTAATAAATGCAGCTGGAATTTGTCTGTGAGGGATGTGACAAGGTGCTGACAGATGCTTCACATAGCGGTAACTATCGCTTTTGTCTTTACAACTTCAGTTTGAACCAGGTCCCGTCACAGGGGGACCCTAGTTAAGGGTGTGACTCTCTCTTATTGTGAGATTTCCAACACAAAAAGTGTTACTACATTAGCTTTGCTGTACTAGATACCTGCAGGTAAAGCAAGATGATCCCACTGAAGGGCAGTGTGCTGTTGGACTTGTGTCAAGCTGGTTTATTCACGCTCAGGACTCTGTACTGCACTTATTGCTGTGGTTTTTGCCTGTATTCTGCAGGAACAGGATGGGCCAGGGATGTGTGTGGGCCATCCTTGCCACAGGCTTGAGTCCTGGCAAGATGGACATCGGTGGTCTCTTGGCTGGGTTTCCTAAATAGTGTCTCCAAGAACATTGGCCAAGAAAGCCAATGGCATTCTGGCTTGTATCAAAAATAGTGTGACCAGCAGAAGTAGGGAGGTGATTGTGCCCCTGTACTCAGCACTGGTGAGGCCACACCTTGAGTATTGTGTCCAGTTTTGGGCACCTCAATACAAGAGAGACATCGAGGTGCTGGAGCGGCTGAGGGAGTTGGGGCTGTTTAGTATGGAGGGGAGACCTCATCACTTTCTACAACTTCATGAAAGGACACTGTAGAGAGGTTGGTGCTGGTCTCTTCTCACAGGTAATTAGTGACAGAACGAGAGGGAACGGCTTCAAGCTCCAACAGGGTAGATTTAGATTGAACATTAGGAAAGAATTTTTCACAGAGAGAGTGGTCGGGCATTGGAACAGGCTGCCCAGGGAGGGGGTGGAGTCACCATCCCTGGATGTGTTTAAGGGCCGTTTAGGTGCAGTGCTGAGGGACATGGTGTAGGGGAGGACTTTGTAGAGTAGGGTAGATGGTTGGACTCGATGATCCCAAGGGTCTTTTCCAACCTAGACGATTCTATGATTCTAAGTCAGGAATGGCATATAATTTCTTGGTGGGTTTTACTCTGCTGTGATGCTGCAGCCCATGTCCCTGTCCACCTGCTTCCAGAGGAGGGGTTGTGGCCACCACCAGCAGCCCCTTCTGCAGCCCACAGCAGCCAGCCTGAGTAATTCCCCTTCCTATGGGAGAGGCAAGGTAATAGCTTTGGAGCATTGCCCTGCTACTTTAATAAAGACATTTTATGGTTTTTACTCTGTTATCTACAACAAACTGAAAAAAATTCATGCACATAATAAGTATAGAAATATTATATACTAGATATTTTAATTAAAAGTTTTATTTATGATACTTCGGTCCATTTGAAATGTTGAGAATATCTCTAGGTTTAATGCAGGAAGGATTTTCTTTATCTACATATTAAAAGAAACAGGAAAATGAATATGGTTCTTTTAACATTTTAAGTGCCTTTATGTCAAGTACAGACTTGAATCCTAGTTTTTATTTTTTAATGAAACTTAATTTGGCCTAGTTAGGAAACCAATAACCGTATTTCCTAATTCAGTTTATTAAAGTAATAAACACAGCTATTCCAGGAAATGAAAACATTTCTGGATATGAAATACAGAGTTCTCTTAAGAAGATATTCAAGTGTGGGTACCTGACTTTTGGCGTGTAAAGCTGTACATTTTGGTATTAAACAGAGTTCTTTATTTCTAAAGGAGCTGTGTATTATCCAATCTCACTGATGTCTGTGAACGTTGCAGATTCTTAGCGTTTTTGAGGACTCATCCGACTTTATTTGGATGTTTAAGGTGAATTTAGATGTCTAATTTTAAGCAATGAGATATTTGTGTGACTGTCTTAGGACCTGATTTTCAAATATGAAGACAGCTTCAGCTGCATCAAGCTTGAAATGACAGAACTGGAATTGATATTTAATAATGCACTAAACTCTTCAGAGGGTGCAGTGCAAGAATGCCAAAGCACAACGTAGTTACTGAGAGAGGCCATTAGTCGAATGCAGCAGTGTTTATTATTCATCATGATCTCCGAATTCCTAGTTTTAAGAAAGAGCAAAGTGAAAAATACGAAAATTGGTCTATTGCCATCAAGCTGGAATAGGAACATCTAGGCTCTTTCTCAGCAGGCAAAGACTCGTGCAGTTTATCTTGAAGCTTTTGCTTCTCTTGCCTCCTGAGTGACAGTCATGTTTTACCCAGTCTGGGATCTTGGAGCTCAAAAGGAAAGGGTTAAGAAGTCCAGGGCTGGGGCCAGGGGGGCTTTGCAGCCCCAGCTGAAGGAGGCTTGTGGAAAAGCCTGAAGGAACTGACCTTTCCCAGATCCCAGGAGTGGGGTCTGAAGGGAGATTTAGCTCCGTATTACTTTTTGAAATAGATTTTCTCTACAATGCTTTTGTTAAGTAATGTTTTAAAGAGGCTGTTTGGCTGCAGGTTATCCCAGAGGGAAGAGAAGCACAGGACAGGCCTCAGGTAGCAGAGCAGGGACTGAAGGGAAGGATGCTCTGAGTCGCTGCAGAGACCTTGCATTGAGTCAGTGCTCCTGACACAAGTGGAAATCGCCCATTTGCTCTATAAAACATAGATCCTTAAATTTTGAAAGGAGAGGTTATAATTCAGCAATGCTTTTTTTACCTATGAAAATGTTTCTTTAGAAACATAGACAACTTTAACAACATTTCTTATAAATCAACATCCTGATAACAGAGATACATCATACATCTACAGAGACGTCAAGACAGCATTTATGGATGAATATCGACTTCTGAGCATTGATCCCAAATCAGCCAATTCTTGATATTTTCTTCTTCCTTTCAGTCTTTCTGTCTTTTCAGTAATTCGCTCATCCTAGTCGATGAAGTTGCCTTTTCTTGTTTTATAGGCACTTTAGCAATTATTAAAAAATATGAAATTGTAATTAAAAGTAAGCTGTGTGAGGGTAAATTGCTTGGTTATTGAAAAAGTTTGCAAAAGTCTTGGTGTTCAGCAGAGGTCACTTTCATTTACTCTTTAATCTTTTGAGAAAATTGCAGAAGATGAGAGAGACATGAGGTTTCCCACGAAAGCCACGTCGGCTGCTCCGGAGCTTCCCTGGTGGTGCCGTTCCAGGTGGCTGATCTTTCACTTCTTGTCTCAAGAACTGGACTGGGCTTGACAACTTCCCGTTCCCCAGGACCTACAGGAGCTGCAGTTAATTAATCTTTTCTTTTTTCAAAGGTAATTACTCTGAATTGCAATTACGGATTTTTTTTTTTTTTTTTTTTTTTTTTCCAAAGAAGCACCATTTCACTCCATTGTGGTGTCACCAGTAGTTTCACACAAGTGAAACACTCAGCAGAGTCCCCAAGGAGTCACACACCTCTTGTGATGCAGGACAAGAGCTCCCAGGCCCTGGGCACCCCTGGGTCCATCACACCCATCAGTTACTAAGGAAGTTCTGAGCTGCATGTTGTTTTCTGTCTCAGATACCTCTGTTGCTTCCTCTTATGATTCTCTAAGGATATGAGTTGCTTTCCCTTAAAAAAGAGGAGAAAGGAGTGAGCAGCTTTTGACATAAGGCAGCCAAATATGCACTGGCAACACTGGGCAGTACCAGAAGCCTTTTCCATCTGCACCAAGCAAAAAGTATTCAGCAGAGCTATGGAGAGTATGATATAAGGAGATTATCAGGTTTTTTTCCAGAGTCCTGCTACAAGATGAAGTTCTGAGCTGCATGTTGTTTTCCATCTCAGATACCTCTGTTGCTTCCTCTTATGATTCTCTAAGGATATTAGTTGCTTTCCCTTAAAAAAGAGGAAAAAGGAGTGAGCAGCTTTTGACATAAGGCAGCCAAATATGCACTGGCAACACTGGGCAGTATCAGAAGCCTTTTCCATCTGCACCAAGCAAAAAGTATTCAGCAGAGCTATGGAGAGTATGATATAAGGAGATTACCAGTTTTTTTTCCAGAGTCCTGCTACAAACCAGTGTGTGTTTAGTGGCAACATTTAGAAATTCAGCAACTTTCTCTCGCCCTCCAGGCAGAGCAGAGCAGTTGAGTGTGCTTAAGAGGAGCACTCAGAGTAAAATGAGAGCAGAGGCAGTCAGGAGAACCAGCCACTTGCAGAAATGCTTCTGAGATAGCTCCCATGAAAAATTATCATTTATCAGCAGCTGGTGAATGAGCCAGCGCTGCTGCCAAAGCACCAGCCTGCAGCACCTGCTCTCTGCATATTGCTATTTTTGGCAGTGGGTTGGGAAGCATCGTGCCTGTCCCTCTACCCATTCCTCGACACAGGGAAGGGATGTGCCGCTTCCTCTTCGATTGCATAAACCACAGAATATCGTCTGGATCTGTTTTTCCATAATCTGTGAGCTCTCTGCGTGCTGAGCTTTGCCTTTTAACCAAGAAACTTTTCAAAACCACTAAGTAAGGTCACTCCTTGCTTGTATTTGAGTGCAGTGTTTACCGCAGTTTATGTTCTTAGAAACAGCATTAACACGCTGTAATACATTTGAATAAAAGTGGTTTATTTCCTACTGGAATTTCATGCTGCTTGTGAATTTATGAATTGGATTTCCAAGGGATAGTACTAAGCTCAAAGCAATTTTCAAAGGGGCAGGCAGAAAGTCGTTAGCAACACTTTGAAAATAAATTCTTCCTGTTCTGCATCAGTGAGATTTGTGATCCCCTTTACATATATTTTATTATGATTATTCACTGGTTATCTTTTTGGCACTATTAAAGTAATCTGGAAAAATATATTGCATATTATGAGTACCGCTTTCATTATACCAGCCTCCTAAGTAGGAACACAGGAAAACTGAAAGAGAAATAGAAGTGGGAAAAGATCTCCTGTGTTGGCGTATCCTGTCTCCTGCTGGCACATCACATCCTATAATTCCTTTCATAAATATGAGTAATCTAAAACTCTACGTTCTATTGACTTTGAAAGGAAAATACTATTCTAGTGGGTCTAAAGATGATTAAAATAAGCCAATAATAAATGTAATTATTCTGAATGATAGTAGATAACATGAAGATTTTATCCCTGCCATTGCCTTATTTTTGAGGTTTTGGGAAGAAGAGTTGGAGTTGTTCTGTTTAGCTATCATTAGTTTCCTGAGTGGACTTTGTTGAAAAATTGGAATAACTTGGATCATTTTCTCTTCCACAGCCTCCCACAAGAGCAAGGTTGTACCAACGGGGTGTCAGTGCATATTTTGGAGGAGCAGTGAGGTGCTTGGAGGCTACTAAAAATCCTGGCATGTGGATATCTCACTCTTCTCTGTGGCTGTTGGTTCAAGGCTTCTGCAGACGCAGGTAGGAGATGATGTACCTCCACTCTGAGCTCCTCCCAAACTGGCCTCAGCACATCACCCACCCCAGGCCCAGCACATGAAGAGTCACCTTATTCCTCACCAGTCTCACCTGGAAAACTTGCAAAGCAACTTCTTCCTTGCAGGTTTCTTTTTTTTTTTTTTTTAATTTTGGTCATATCAATCATAGAATAGTAGAGTTGTCTAGGTTAGAAGGGACCTCTAAGATCATTGAGTCCAACCATCAACCTGACACTGCTAAACCATGTCCTTCAACACCACATCTATCCATCTTTTAAATACTGCCAGGGATGGCGATTCCACCACTTCCCTTGGCTACCATTTCATGTGAAAGTGATGAACTGTTCAGCAGACCTCTTTCTGCTGCCAGTACCACGGTGTCCTCATCACATCTGAACAACTGAATCACTTACCATGTTGTTATTCTGCCCTGACTTAACCAAAACGAGTACATCTGCAGTAGAATCATAGAACTGTAGAATGGTTGGAAGATTGGAAGGTTGGAAGGGACCTTAAAGATCGTCTCATTCCAACGCCCTGCTCTTGGCAGGGACACCTTCCACCAGACCAGGTTGCTCAAAGTGCGCACTTAAAAATGAGTGGTTTCGTTCAGCACAAGCAGGAGTGCCCTTTTGTATCTCACCTCCTGGTTGTCTCCCCTCACTGTGCTTTGGTTCCCATCTCAAAGTACCCACAACTGGCTTTCTTCTGGAAGATGTGCTCCAGCAGCACCCATAGATGCTCCAACCACTGCTGGGTGGAGCGTTCAACGCACGGCCCTGAAATGTGTGTAGTGTGATCAGCAGGTCCTCAGGACTGGTTTGCCCTGAGACCTCTTCCTGAGCTGCTCTTGGAGGCAGAGACAGTAGCCAGTGGGTCAGACAGTAAGAAGACACCATGTCCCCTTGCTCCAGTAGCACCATCTTCGATCCTCATCTTACCATACAGGTGGAATCCTATTTTCTCATGGTGCCTGAGAAAACAGACTTCTCACTACCACACCGAGTAAATAAGATTTGCCATTACATATCTCAAGTATGAGATTTATTTTAGGCTACAACAAGGATTTAATCTTAAAATATTTTCCAAAAAAAAGGAGAGAGACGCAGCTGAAAAAAGCCCAAGTGAATTCCTCAGTGCTTCGCCTGCAGCGTTCTCTTTCTTCCAGCAGAACCCGGTGGAATTTCACAGCACAGTGGCTGAAGAGCCCTTTCAAATTATGGAGAGAGCAAAATAGCTCCTGTAGTGTTTTTTCCTATCTTGTTTTAGCTGTTTCTCGCTTTCTGGTTGAAACTGCCTGAAGTGAGACTAATCAGCTGGTCCTCCAGAGAAAAAAAAAACAGGCGATGGTAAATAAAAATAATAAATCATGACATTTTACTATAAAGAAACAATATACATCGAGGGAGTGACTTTTACAACATTATACTGCTTCGTTCAGCAATAGCAAACTAATAGAATGAGAAGTTAATTCTGGTAGGTTGTTTCTAGCAATTTATCCCACAGATACTGCCATGTCTACGTGCATATTATCTACTTCAAATTGAAGTTAGAAGTTAGATTTTGAACAAAGGGCTTTATTTGTTTCTATTTCTTTCCTATTTTCTGAACCTCAATTAAGGAAGCTGATTTTTCTTATATGGAAACACACTGGAAGTGATGCAGTTTATTACCAAATGGGCATATTTTGCTATGGCAGATTAGAGATGCTGGTTACATTAATTCTAATTTTATTTTGGTGTGCACCAAAGCCTAGTTGTCATTCAAGGACATGCTTTTTTTCATTCAAATTTCTCTAAACACAAGTCAGGTGAGTATGGGCACACAACTATTGGAATAGTTTTGCTCAGCTTTTTGTCCAGCTACATATGTTTTTGGTAAATAGTTTTCATGTGATTTATTCCTATGACCTAAATGTGAACGCCACAGTTATTTTTTTAGTCACTTTGCCAGAGGTCTTATAATTTCCTGTGTGTTTATGGATTTTTGTATCACAGTAGGAACCCAGCTTCTGGATGTCGTAGCAGTGTTTAAGAGCAACACAATTAACTAAAGGTGTGAGGAATCTGCAGTGTACATTTGATTCACAGCACCCAATCATAAAACTGAAAGATGGCTGTAGTGCAAGAGTCTGAAAGGTAACATGAAGGCTGAATTCATTGTATCATCACACAATGTACAACACCATCTTTGAGCTTTTCGCAAAGCAGATAAATCCTTCACAAACTGTCCCAAAATAGAAACAGCAATAGAATTTAGTGAAGTTGTCAGCAAGATTTCTTGAAGTAATTTCAACACATTTCTCCTCCTGGAAAATGTTTCTATAGCAAATGTTTCTACAGCAAATTTCAACTTTCCACTGCTTAGTAGAAATAATTTGCAAACATATATATATATATTTACATATAATTGTAGAATAATCCACATTTTTTGGTCAAGTTTCCCCAGAATAGCATATGCTTAAAGATGCCATGTCTGGATGATTCAAATCCAACTGCAGAAAGTCAGAAGGTTAGGAGTTACTGAAAATGGGACTGAGATTAAAATTTTTCATGTAACACTAACTCCAGCTGCTGGTTAGCGTTTTAAAAATAAGTTTCTAAAGAGCTCAACCACACATATAAGCACATGAATAATTCTGTTAGTTTCAATAAGGAAACTAATTGAGGATGCCCAAATCCAGAATGTAACAAGATGAAGCAGTAGTGATCATTACTGAATTAGCATTATTGAGTGAGTTACAAATACCCGCCAGTCACCTTCCATAAAACATAGAGGGGGACAGAAGATGCCAGGTGGAGATTAGCCCAAAATGAGGGATGCTTTTCTAGACTGCTCCAAGAAAGAAGATTTTAATTCCTAGCTCTTAGGTGTACTTGAAGCCAGGTGTATCTGAAAAAAACCAGCCCCAAGCCTGAAGTTGCAGCCCCGTAAAAGTCAAAGGGAAGTCACATTTCTCTCTTCTCTCTTTCCCATGACGTTGGGATGGCCCATCCTGAGGGCTTCTTCCCTGGTACAAGAAATGACCCACCACAGCGGGGATTTCACAGCAGGGTGGGTCCATCACTGGAGTTAACATCGCCTCAAGGCACGGTCCTTTACAAGGATTATCCTTCTAGCCCTCTCCCTGCGTGCTGGCAAGCCTGTAAGTAAAAATATTAATTATATTTACAGTATGTTTTGCCCAGAGGCTTTGTATTGCCTGCCTTCTGAGTCTGTCAGCTGTTAATTGTGCAGCGCAAATGCATCATTGTTCTTGATGAGGCACTTCTGAGGTTGGAGGCACATTCAGATTCCTAATCCGAACAAACTCAGGTAAATTAAAGCGACGAAGTATTGTTAATATATTTAAATGAAATTCAAGGTAAATTTCCTTACTGGAAAGAAGAATCAAACAACTTTCTTTTGATAGCATTATGAACAATCTTTTCAATTCCTTTTCCAGAAGCTACCTTTTAATTGCAAACAGTTCAACACAGTTTTCACATCAAAAACCATCTAGGATTGTTCTTGAATCTCATAAAATGGGTGACAATGTTGCATTTTTACTGCTGCAGTTGTAACTTTTAACTGTTTTAATCATTTGATTATTAACCTTGACATGAAAATTGACAGAGGCCTTTAATGGTTTTAATAACTCAGAGGAGTCCTGGGTTTTGAATGTAGTTCATAAATGTGGCTCAGAATTGATGTGTGTTAGCTTCAGCTGATTAGACACCATACCCCTGAAGGGTAAGGAAAAGCAGTTTAAAGAGAAAGATCCTCTGTAGAAATAAAATTTTGCGTAGGGTTGTTTATGTTATCACATCCCAAGATGGATTGCTTTTTACAGCTGATAGATTCCAACATGATACTGAGTTATTTTGGCATTTCACGCTGTCGGGACACAGGGTAAACTTCTGCCATTAGAAAAAAATCTATATATCTACCTGTGTTGTGCACATGTGTGTACGTATGTGTGTACACTCAAAACTCTGTGAGTAAGGGTGAAAGTATGCTTTTCTGAGTATGCATTTACACGCAGCTCAATTTTGCAGCTCCTGTATTTCTGTGTTGAGGATGTTGCTGCAGTTGGTCCCGTGGCGCAGGCAGCGTGTTCATCGTGGAGGCTCTTCATTTTCTGTGTCTCTCTCTTTGCTTTGCCATGCAAGTGACTGTGTCACACACTCTGTGCAGCTTCTTCCCTTTGGCATTTTCCATCCATAAAACACCACTGTCTCAGCCCTTGCAGTCCAGCCCCTGCTTGTGCTGAAGTCACCACATTCATCCCAGTTTGTGTCTTCTCTGTGGCCACAGAAGTTTTTTTACAACTTTCTGGGCTGTTTTTTATCGCCCTTATGCTGATCATATTGTTCTTTCCAGCCTTGTGTTTAAGTTCTTTTTATATCTTATCTTTCAAATCTCCTTCTGGTGTTAAGCCAGTTGATGGTTATAGTGTTTGAATAATAAATGTAATTTGTCAGTTCAAATAAAAAACTCCGTCTCTATTTTTTTTTCACGTTACTGTTCCTTTTCTTGTAAATCTTGACTACTTGCTCAGTCTAATAGTCTTGATCTTTATAACTTTGTCAACAGATGGAATGGTCAAACAGCCTCTCACTGTAATGTGTGCTCCGAGGAGAGCTGTACTTTTTGTGTATTTGCTTCCCACTTGGTTCTATTTGTTGCCGCCTTTTAAAGTTTCGGTGTCACCTCCAGCACTACACCAAGTCATCCTGCTTCCTGCCTCTTTTTTAATATGTGATGTTTCAGAAAACAAATCTCAATGGTAATGTGCATGCTGATGTTTTATTTGCTTTTTAACATACTCGTAGGGGCCTATTTTCTTTTCAACCGACAACCTAATGTCTTTAACCTTCACTTGCAAAAAAGCTTCAGTGCCCTTTAAAAATGTACTGGTTTTGATTCAAGCCTGTATTTTCAGTCTCAACACTTACGTATGCATATGTTCCTGTATAAATGTGTGTGTATACACAGGGAATTTCACAGCATGATGCTGGGGAAGTCCAAGAACGGATCCGTAAAGCTGAGTAAGGTTGGAGAATTGAATCCTTCGAGGAAGATCCTTGCAACTCTGCAAAGACACTGATAGAACTGGATGGAAGAACAGGCAGTTGATTTCCAGGCTCTTTTCAGAAGCCCCAGGACGAGGTAAGCTGCTGTGGTAGTGTCTTCTTGGGGCTTACCTTCTGATTTCATGGCTTTCTCCCTCCTGAGGCTGAATTCCTTCCCACACCCTAAACTCTTCAGTTTTTGTCTCTTTCTGTGTTTTAGACGTATCCTGTCTTACATTATACGTATCCTGTATTTTGCACATCCTTTCTGCTGAGGATTGATGGTCAGCATCAGCAGTCCATGCACACATGGCAATTTTCTGTCCCTTCAAGCAGGGCTGTGCAATGTTTTGCAGCGTGACACGTACACGGACGGGGACCCTGTAATGTCTCACTCCATCACTGCCTCTATCGCTTTGGTCATATATTTGCATCGGACTAGTAAAAGAGAGTAAGTTGGTAGCGAAATCATTCTCTTCTGCTGTCATTTCACTCTGTTTTGTCCCAGCTAAGGGAGCAAAATTGTCTTCTTACTGCTTGCAAGTGGCCACGTACGGCTGTGATGCTGCCTAACAGAGCACCAATAGAAAAAGCTGAGGTGGCCAACGGAGATTTTAGAGAAATGGGAGCCTGAGGACAATAGTGTTTATTTTCCAGCCCAAAGAAAAGGCAAATATATTATCGTATGGGTTGTAAAGGTTTATTAATGCCAGTACTCCGCTCCCCCTCGCTGAAGAGTGCAGGAAAAGAGCTTGTGGAAGTCAATGGATGTTTTGCCACTGCCTTCCATGATTGGGCTCCAGATAAATGGTGATTCATGGAGCCACTTACATGGTAAATGTGAAAAATGAAAATGACCTATCCATTAACTTAATCATCATTCCATCCCTTCTCTAAGGCAAATAAAGTGCTAGATGGAGGCAGATGTTGTTGTAATTGAGGTCTTTTTTCTTATTTGAAGGGACCAATTTCTAAAGGTCATTGATGGAACTTGATGAAAATAAGCCTTTAAAGTGTGAATATTGATGGCTGAGTGAAGTGAGTCTTCAGAAGGAAGACTCTGCAGAAAAACATAACTATTTTTAAAAAAATTATGGGTCAACTCAGGGCACTATAAATCTGAAGTCATCTGAAGAAATCATTGACTGCAGTTTAAATGAGGGCACAGCCTTCCTCACTGGAATGAGCTTAAGATTTTTATCCTCAGAGAGGAGAACAGAACAAAACAAAATTTACTATAATTTTGCCACGGCCCTAATAGAAGGGGAGAGAAAAGATTATGACTGTCAGGCATCCATAACAAAGTTCCTTTTTTCTCTCCTCCTTGGGTCTGCCTTCCTCTCACAAGCCACCTGCGTGGTACTTGGCAGGGACTTGTCCCCGTGCAGCAGAGCCACCTCCGACCCTCAGCAACCCCCCCCCCATGCTCAGGTTTAGTTTTGAGGACCATTTCTATCTAAATACAATTTCTATGCTTTACATTTATTGAAAAATAGATATCCCGAAATAGGTATGCTGTTTGTCATTGACCCTCAGCATCCCCCCCCATGCTCAGGTTTAGTTTTGAGGACCATTTCTATCTAAATACAATTTCTATGCTTTACATTTATTGAAAAATAGATATCCCGAAATAGGTATGCTGTTTGTCATTCAAACATTTTTACATAAGAGCAATCCCCCCCACTGAAATATTAGCAATCTGTGGTTATATACATATTTATTATATGCTTCTATTGTTTCTATTGGGCATTTAGAATGTATCAATATATTTTATTTGCACATTATTTATAATAATTTATATAAATCACATCCAGCTGCATAAACATAAAAGTGATATCCTTAGCAAAAACCCACACAGTTTTTCAGAGCAAATGTTTATGACTACTAGAAACTTTTGAAGGATGTCATTTATAATACTTTTCTGACACAACCTTAGCTGTCATAGCACAAACAGCCCTAGTAAAATTCATCTCCTTTGGACAGCTGGTATGGTGTGATACCTAGCAGATAAAAGAAATCAAGGAGAAGAACCAGGATAGCCTAGAATACAGGAGTGAGATAAAAAAACATCACAAGTAACAGTCTCTCTCTTAGCCACGAAAAAAAAAAGAGAAGGTCAAACCAGTTCATCCTTCTGAGAATAACATATAGCTCAAACACGCAGCTCCTCTCCAGGCAAAAAGAAGATAAATTTACCAACATGCTAGGAAAATAGTATGGATCGATGATGAGAATTATGCTGCATGATAGCAAACTCGAGTACCAGAGGAACGGAGAGCAAAGCAATAGAGATGTTTTGAGTAGGAAAATCAGGGAGAAGCCGGCAGAAGAAGGGATTGTCACCATAAGGAGAGGTGACAGCTGGGAGGATGCTACCGTTTGGCGTGCCTGAGAAATGCAGAGACAGAATTAACTAGGCAGAGAGATGTATACAAAAGAACAAGATTGCCGAGGAAAAGAAGTTTGTCAGGAATTAAAGACATTACCCAGGAAGCAAAATAAATGCAGATGAAGTTCAAAAAATAGCTAAAGCCTAAAAGGGCCGTGCACCTCGCAAGGCTGATTGCTCTGCAGGTCAGACTTGGAATAAATCCTGGGGCTTTGGTGAGGCAGAAAGCTAGAATTAGCTTCAACCAGTTTATGGGAACTCCTCAAAAACAAGCATAGGTTGTTGTTCTTTTCAATAGTATTTACTACGGGACACTGTAGCGAAACTCCGGTTTGATTCTTGGAGGAACCATATTCTGCCAGTCTTTCAAATAGTTGTAATAAACAATGCCAAGGCTTTGTATAGTGCAGTAGAAGCCAGCAAACCCCAGGGTTTTTATGAGCACTCTAGTGTTTACCCATCACCATAGTATCTACACTGCACACAGCTACCAGTGCCATTTCTATTGTTATTATGGAAGAAACCACTCCATGCTAAAGTAATGATGGTGTTGGGTTTTTTGCAAGTTAAAAAGTTGCAAGGTAAACTTTAGGGAAACCTAAAAAAGGTTTTCACAAACATAAATGCCCTTTCAAACATAAACAGCTTTTTGTAGAAAGAGAAAAGAATCAATATTGATTAAATAATTTACAAAATTAAGTTATTTTCATAAAATCATGGAATGGTTAGAGTTGGAAGGGACCTTTAAGATCACCGAGTTCCTGCAGAAGAGTGATCTTTTAGTAGTCTGTACTGGATAGACATGTTTTTTCCCTCTCAGCCCTGTAAAACCTAAATTTTGAAAAACATGTAGTTCTACACTTCTGCAGTAATTTTAACACTTCTGAATACCTGGCGATCAGTAAATATTAATACAATCTGCTGGGCTAAGTTGCTGTGGTGAGATTTTCAGTCCAGGCAAGGTGGGCAGAGCACAATTTCCAAAAGGACTTGAGGTCTCTATCTTGCTTTGATTTTTTTCCTCTGAAATAATCCCTGAAATCTTTCTCCATAGCTTTGAAAAATCTGTTCAGTCAAGTTTTCCCAAAGATACACAGAGGATGCTTTTAAGTTTCTATCTTCTCAGTTGGGCATTAGCTTTTGCTATAAAATGGGGATGTTTATTTGACTGTGCCTAAGGTTTTCTTGGTTTCAGTTACCATTTTCAGAATGAATACCTGCTGACAAAACGAACTGACTTCTGCAAAAGGGTTCATAAATATCCCCCCTTTACTGCATTGATCAAGTTTTCATACAGAATCTGATCAAAGAGCACTCTCAAAATCCCGGCACTTTCATGGTTCTTAGGAAATTTGATTTTGATTACTGAAAGTTATTTTTGCCCATTTGTGTGCAGAAATTGTTCTGTTTTGAAGCTGGCAATGTATATTTCGAGCTTGCCTGGGGTCTGACAAATCTGAGAGAGTCAAAATGTAGCAGAAAATTAGACTCAAGGATGGATTTAGCAGTGTCATAATTTTAATCTGGTCACGATTTAAGACTTGCCATTGCTTCCAAAAAACAAGCATTATTTGACCTGATCTTTCTGCCCAAATGAGATTCCTTTTTAGACATGATTTTGGTGTATAATCACCTAAATTTGTACTCAATTCACTCAGCATGCTGCTATCACAAAAGTTAGTAGCCAAGGAAGGAGCAGCAGCTGGCAAACATTAGTTCATTTAGTACATTACTGAAACTATTTTTCAGGCACCTGTAAATACTGGCAATATGTCTTTGCTACAATTCTGAATATTTCTGTTTGAATTAAGACAACTCAGCCCACAGTTATGACTTGGGGTAGAAGTGCCTGTGTTATCACTCAAGTGATATCTGCAGTTTGAACAGAGTTTTTATCCCTCAAGCTTATAAAGAATGACTTGTCTTGAGTGTTATTATCAGGGTTTATAGCTGGACGTTTTCCACTGACGCATTTATATAAATGCAAATAGAAAAATGTAAAAGGTTTAACCTTCTATTCAAGCCTCATGATTCACTTGGTGTCTGCAAAAATCCAGAGTTGTCCATTGCATCCTCAACTCTTCCAAATTTCCCTGCCTGTCCTTCACACCTAAGCCATCTGTTTGTCATTTCTTGGCGCTCCCCGAACCTCTTCCACAAACGAACCATCTGCTCGGAGCCTTTAAAGTTCTATTTACAATACATACTCTTTTATCTATTTTACAACTCTTTGCATATGTCAAAATTTTAATTACATAGTCACATATTAGGATGTCATCAGCTCAGGGGGCTTTTTCTAACAACAGTGTCTGTGATGGGCTTGAAGGCATTTAGAATGTGTTTTATGGCTTGCTGATATATGATATTTATGAAGAGTGCAACAAATTTTGAAGTGAAGAAGCAGATGATGCATGAAGTCAATAATTGTTCCAAGACACCTCCAAGTGATTGATGTCTACATAATTCCATAAATGCTATTGCTTTATTAAAATACAATAACAATATTAATTTATATGAAAATTCACTTTGGCTAACAGCTAATGCATTTAGATTTCATATAATCTAATACAATCCTATCTCCTATTAGGCTGGGGGAAAAAAGAGGTTTCTAGAACTTTACTAGATACCTCAGATCTCATAAAATATAAGAAGGTATGAATGACTTTTATAAATGCTACAAATACGATTAAGATATCCACATCCCAAAGAAGGAGAGCAAAACTGATCTTCCTAAACAAAAAACAGCTAAGAAAATTGAGAATTACCATTTCTATAACAAGTACTGTACACACACACATAATACATACAAACAAAGCATTTCCTCACTCCGCTCAGATGGAGTTTCATCCCCACGGATGAGACACTTTTCCTACAAATTGCTGAGAAACATTCCCTTTTGTTCCAGGAGGAGTTTGCCGACCTGATACCATTTTAGGACACTACCTATTTTGTGTGGTGATCAAGAGAGGAGGGGAGTTTTAATACGACAAGGAGCAAGAAGCCTCAGGTCTCTTGCCACATGGTCCACAAAACAAAAGGAAGAGGAATTTCTGTTCATTAGCAAAATGAGATTCCCTTTTGCTGGAATTCAAGGACTTTGCCTGCATCTCTCTTTTCTGCCCCTTAAGGTGCGAAGGTTGGTCAAATTGTCTGTAAAAAGGAAGGACATACCAGCAAGGAAATCTAATAATATGTGGAAAGCACATCTGTAGGGAAGTGTTCTTCTCTTTGGCTTGGAAAAGGAAACCAATGTTGAGAGAGGTACGAAGGGGTTATCAGAGGAAGGGCTCCCACTGAAGCTCAAGTGAGATGAGTCTGGTTGCACCAGGGCTGATCCTGAATTGAAGGGGTGACTTGGAAATCACCCTGCCTTGCCTGTGAAGTCTGCAATTAGCTTTTGACAGAAGTAGGATACGCTATAGAAACCTCTGCTTCACAATCTGCTTGCGGGGAGGACCAAGAATTACGCAGAAGTCCTATAGAGTAGATCCCAATCAAAACAACATTAAGTACAGAAACACTTGCCAGTGTCTAAATGAAAACCCTTTGAAATGGCTTAATTTACCGTAAGTACAATTGTAGGAAACAGTCGTTGAAACTCAGCTACTGAGGGCAACTCCATCTCAAACTGAGCACGGAATCACTCCAAAACACTCGACAGCAAATCCATCTGTGAATGCCTTGCAGGTGGCTGCTCCATGGCAGACACACAGACACGCACATCTGAAGACCAACAGAAGACCGGCTGGTGGGAAGCAGGATTGTAAAGATGACTTTTCCACAAATGGCACAGAGACAGCACTAGAAGTAAGCCATTTCCCCCAGAAAACCTGATTTAGAGCTTAAATAACCCCATCCTTAGGACTCCAGAGCCAATTTCTAGACTGACACATAGAGCTGTAGTGTAGCACTATAGACCGTTTTGTATGTCATTTGCTTCAGAAAGGCTGGGAGGTGGGATCCTGGAGAGACACAGTCAACAACACAATTAAATCCCACCAGGGAAGGTGCCTCTCTTCCCTTTTTTCCCTTGGCACGTTGTTACACTCAAAGCCTTTCCACGGTTCCACCTTCGGATTTCAGAGCAGGGGGAGCTTTGCTGCAAGGTATGGAGATAAATCAAGCATTTTGATACTTCTTTACCTCCATCCAGTCCTGCACACAGAGTGATGTATTTTTTTTGTGACATTTTATCAGCTTGACTAGAGTGAGCAGCTGTCCTAAGCCTAAAATTACACAGAGTATTGGAGCAATTCCAAAAGAGCTATTCTGGGCATGCAAATGGAGGCGACAATCTTACCTTTTTTTTTTTTTTGTAATTGATTAAGGTAAATAACTAAATCCTGGAACATTTTGAAAGGAGTCCCTGACCTTTTAATTATGCCTCTATTTTAATAATGTACCTTTTGAAATCACTGTCATAGCGCGGATAGAATTTTGAATTTTCCTGTGTAATGCTCTTGTGTACATACCTGCAACGATGGTTTCTTTATAGGAACTAAGGGATCCAACTTCCTCATAATGTTTTAAAAAAATCTTTAAAATATGGGCTATCATGATCCCTCAATTTACCAACTGATTTTCTGCTACCTAACTAGGACTGCACAAATTATTGGTAACAGATTTAAGTCATTTTCAGGCTTTGTGATTCCTCTTCTCCACCTATTCAAACAGTGTGGATTATACTTAGAATGCAGGTCAATACCAGCTGATTTAAAACCCTATTTTCAGTTGCTTTCAAATCTCCAAATTTAATCATGTAGCCTGAATGATCAGCTACATCGTTTTGGAGAAATTTCAATTTTTTTAAAAAGGTATTCATTTTGGAAATAGGTTTAAGGAACAAACCGTCGTATTCTTTACATAAAAGTTCTTATCATTTTTTGTTGAAATTCTTTAACGTTTCTGGGTTTTAAATGAGTGACTTGGAACACCTTTTTTGTTCTTCATAAATTGATAAAGAATAGTAGACACAAAATTAATTTCTTTCAGTATGGGATTGAATAAGTTACAGATCTGAATAGAGAAAACTCATTAGATAATAACTCTTCTTGTGGTGTCAACATCAGTTACCTCAGTCCTTTTTGTGCTGTTTCTATAGTGGCAAAAGAAGAGTTTAGAATCGATTGATCTATATTTTCTCACCAAAGATGACACGAAAATATGATCTTCTGTGATATATCTGTTCTTTTTTTATTGCGTATATACAATGAATTCATACATATTTTATGAAAACCTTTCACCAAAAGCTCTCACAATCCTATAAAAATGCCTGCTTGCTGTGTTTTCTGAGATGCAGGAAGATTGATATTTGGAGAAATGATGGACTTCCAAAATAACTTTGTATTCTCTGACCTGCTTCACTAATGCTCGTTGCTGTAAAACCAGGCTGGGTGGAAAGTGCAATTTGCAGAGATGGAAAGGTGGAGGCACATCCTGAAGCTTCATGACACCAATCACACCTCGCAGCCAAGCCCTCCTGCTGCTGGAGCCACCTCCTCCTCTACCAACCTACTAAGCCTGGTAAGAGAATGCATCAGCCCCATCTGCCTAGGAACAAAGAGTAAATCTGTGCTTTTAAAGTGTCTGTCTCTTGCTTTCTGACTATCCCTTTCATAATTTAATCACTTTCCTGCTTTCCAGCACTCTGTGATCAGAGGGAGGCGCTTGCATCGTTTGTTATTAATGTTTTTTCCATCCATTCTAGTTGCCACAATACCTCCATCATCAACAGGCTTGAAGGATGAACAATTAGATCATGATTTGCTTTAAGCATGTACCAGACATCACAAAAATCCAGCTGTGTGAACAAAGTAAAGAATCATCTTTGAGAGCAAATGCTGTTTGCAATCTTACAATTTGCAGACTAAAAATTAAATGACTATTTTTACCCTCCCTTTTCTGCCAGACACTAACTAAATTTGTCAAAGTAAGCATGCTTAGGATTAAAGTTTTATTGATTTTCTTTTTTAAGGCAAACTTAAAATGTGTCACTTAAACTTTTCATAGCTGCATTAGACCGCAGAAGACTTCCTGGCCCATATTCCAACTCCTGCCACCTCCAGTTCACCTGCCAAGAGCTCCTGATCCCAATCGTGGTGACAATCTTCAACCCACTGCACTTACCTGACTCACAGCTTGGTCAAGGCAACCAAACTCGGGTGCAGAAGGGTTCTTAAAGTATGAAAAAGTGCAAGAGATGGAGCCTGAGAGAAACACCTATGGGAAAGAAGAATATCACCCAGTAGTGGGTGTCACCCACAGGGAATGGTCGTCAACCTGGGAGCAGGTCACAGTCGTGAAGGAAGGTTGGTTTATTCAGCATTCACTCTGAAAGGCTTCTCTTGGGTTATGTTATGCTGCAGTATTGTTTTTATTCCTAGGCTTCAGAGATGATTTAAAGCTTTTTTTGCCTTGAATTTTCATTAGCTTTGTCTTTCATTTCTGTGAGTTGTCTTCCATCCCCTCCTTAGCATTTACCATATGCAAATCCACTGTTTTGAGATGAGAGGAAAAGCAGAAGTATTTTAGGAACTACTGTTTCCACAAGTTCCCTTGATAAACTGTTTTCTGAGGTGGTTACCTACCAGCTTTCCATGAGCTTCTAATCCCATTCTCTTGAATTCAGGAGAGTCCCATAGTCTTCAGTTACCTCGACTGAATTGATTGGGCACATATTTTAACTGATTTTCCAAATAGCTCATTGGTGTTCACTACTGAAATGTTCCTTGGGTTACCAGTAGAGGGTAGAGGCTTAGATACCTAGTTTTGTAATGTAAAATTTAATACCTTCGTAATGTTTTAATTTACTTATAATTACATAGTGAAGGAATAGAATTTAAACAGTAATTTTTACCTGTGTTACAGGAGATGAAGGAGGAGGTCCTGGAGCCTTGTATTATGTACTTCACTGAGTACAGCTGAATTCCTGAAAAATTCTATAAGGTCAGTGAAATTAATTGTGTGGGATCTGCAGCCATAACTGCTCTAGAGATCTGAGAGCACCTATAGCGAAAGAAAAGCTGAAGAGTTTATGGTGTTACTTGATAAAGATAGGAGTGAGTAATTTTAATGGAATCCAGAGAGATACATCAATTTGCAGTATCTGCTGAGACGGCAGCTCCACCTACAGAAAAGGCTGTTGTGTAGCTCTTACACAAGCACATTGAGCAGACATCCAAAAAATCAGCGCTTGCAGTAACTGCTCTAGTTCTGACAGATTACGTACCTATAAAGAGGTACAAACAAGAAGCAGATTAAAGAGCACTGCAGGGGATTACTGTGTCCTATACAACTTCACGTAGATGAATTTTTAACAACAGGAGCAAATAACTACCAGAAGTTACATTATTATGTAAAGTATGAAAACAGAATTTACATGTCTTCTTCCTGAAGCAATCGCATTTCATATTTCTATTGCTAATTGAAAAGAAGGTAAAATAAAATGCATAGTCTGCCCAGCAGCGTCTCGAGCCTCTAATAGCTTAGTCTCACAAGTGCTGGGGATGATTTGTGGTGCCAGCTATGCCGGGCAGGGTAAGGAGTTTCCCATAAAATGATCCCCAATCTCAATTAAAAATCCTGCATTTACCTCTTAGTTTATCTGAAACCCAAGAAGGCTGCTCTCTCTTGCAGTCAAAACATGTCATATGCATATTCTCACACAGAAAGCAGTGGCGGCTCCAAAGCCTATCTTAGAGCCTGTTTGATTTCCTGGCTGCCTTATTTGTTTACAACAATGCTCTTAAAATTGTTTCTACCATCTGTGTGGTTTCTACTTGTCTGAATGAGAATGAGATATTAAAATGCCATCCAGATGTCTAGATGCATATCAGCATTAACATATTATGCAAATTGTCACAAGGATAGGGTTTTTTTTCTTCTTAAACAAAACAATATTTTTAGATGGAATGGAAAGAAGTAAATCTGTGATAGATGACAAGCAAAAAAAAAAAAAAAATGTACTGAGCATATTCAGCTGAACTTTTCAATCACTTTTTATGAAAGGGTTAGGTACAAAGAGTCCTTAGTTGTTTTTACTGTAAATCTATAGAAGGACAATTGGATGAAAACATAATTTTAAAAACAAAAATCTACAAAAAGCAATGAAGCACCACTAAGCCTGAGGAACTCATAAAATGAATTCAACAAAGTGAAGTATAAAAGTTGCCTCTGTGTATTTATCTCATGAGAACAGGACTTCCTGAAAAATAATAACAAATATCTGTTGGGTACTGAGCATCTAATTTAAAGAAATCTTTGGCTCTGACTCTACAGGTGTTTACACTTGGACATAAATCCACAGAATCAACAGTGCAAGATCATACCTGAGCCCTTATTGCTCTTGAAAAATAAGAACCAGGATCAGAGAATTAAGATAAATGTCTTTAACTGAGATTGGTTTTTTTTTTTTTTTTTTTTTTTTTTTTTCTGGGACCTTGATTCTTACAACTAAAGATAAACATGATGTCTCTCAAATTTCTCCATAAAGTTTGGTGTATTAAAAAAAAAAAAGAATAGTAGAAAGTTGCAGCAAAACCTCTGACATTTATTTTTGGATCACTGTTGGTATCAAGAACTAGTGGTGGAAGATGGACCCAGTTCTGCAGGGAGGCAGAGGTTACCATTTTTAGTATATGCTTCATAAGCAATATGTTGGCAAACTGTGCAGAACTTCAAAAGACCCAATGCAAGCCTGTAAAAAACTTTTGGGGTTGATGTATTTTGACTTAATTTAACTCAAGGGCATATGGTACATTAGCTAGAACGGGGCCTGAGTGCAAAAAGACATTTGAAAAGCAGTAGTAGTTCAACTACAATCACCATGAAAAGAGCGTTTGAAAAAGATACAGTATTTGGAACAAAGAAAATGAGGAAATACATTTCAGAAGTGGATTCCTGAAGGGGCCGTGGCCATCATGGAGGAATTGTTGCAAATGCTGGGAAACTGAAGTATGATTGCAAAGGCATTGGTAGTGATTTCATGCTGGGGGTGATAAGATGAAGGAGTAAAAGAAAAACCAGGGAGGCTCTTCTCAGATGCTTTTGAAATCTGCTGCTCTACCATGGTCTATAGAAAAGCCACCAATTTTGCCAATTGAAATGGTTTGTAGCAAAACACAAAAATCGTAGGTATGTTATTTGGCCTCAAATATTTTAATTAAGTCTAACCTTAAGCTGGATGTCAGGACAAAAATAAAAATGGGGTCATATAAAGCAGGGATAGGGGAAGAAGGGCTTTGACAAAGTTACCCATTCCATCATTTTTATCTCAAGATAGCATAAACCAGACTTAAATTGTGTCTGACAGGTGTCTGCTTAACCTGTCCTTCCACTGATGGAAATTCCACAGCCTTCTACATTATTTATTCCACTACCTATCTAGCCTTTAGGCTGGACCTTTTTTTTGTCCTAGTGTTTAACCTAAATTTCCCTTGCAATTTAATCACGGAAATTATCCTCTCCCCTCCCTGATGGGAAGGAATATGCTTTACAGCCTTCCTCCTCAGACACGACAGAACTAGAGCCAATGCCACGCAGGTCAGAACAACCTTTCACTTGTGTGAAGGCATTTCACCTCCCTTCCTGTCCTTCTCCAGACTCACCAAGCTCAGTTCTTCCAGGCTTTCCTCACGCTTTGTGTTTTTGGTGAATACTGAGTCCAAGACAGGCCAGAGTACTCCAGCTGTAGTCTTACTGATGAGTAGCCTTGAAGAATTATTTCACATTTAAAACATACTATTCCTGGTTGTTAATTTGGAATTTCTGTCTGCTTTTCTCTGTTAATGACACTCCTGCTGGCTGCCACCACACCTCCTCTCCTGCAGACGCCTTCCCTAGCCACCTTATCACCAGAAGGCATTAGGTTAGTGTGATATGATTTGTTCTCAAAACATCCACGCTGGTTCTTTTCTTATCATCTTTCATCTTCTGAGCACTTAAATAGATTGTCTGACTGTTTATTCTGGTATCTTTCTGGGCACAGAGCAGAGAATGATTGGTCTGTAATTCCTCAACATTTTTTAAACATATTACCTTATTATTGTTCTCTTTTTTTTGGTCTGTTACCAGTGGCGTATAATCTTCACAAAGAGAGTGTCTATTATGTGTATACACCGAGGGCTTAATCCACAGGGAAATGTAGAAGAAAGGATTGGAATTCAGCTGCTCCTGCAGCTACTCCTGAGCGAGGATGACAGTTCCAGTGCTCGGTGGATCAATGATATCACAAAAATTGATCTTAAATAAATAGGCTGAGACTTTGAGTATCCTAGAGCAGACAGTAAGAACATGTGCACAATGTTATATACCTGGTGTATACCTTATAGCAGAATATATGCACAATCCCTTCACCTGAGGGTAAAGGTAAATTTTATATATTTTGGTTTGTTGTATTTTCTGGGGTTTTGCTGTAAAACCACCAGAGACTTCTAATTGTAATTCTCAAATGCCAGTCTAATGTCACTAGATACTAAAAAGAAGGAAACCTAATCATATAGTTTTGTTCCTTCAGTCATTAAACCAGGAATCCTAGCCTGGTTGAAAAAAATATTGCTGTTTTGAGGATAGCTAACTATTCAGAGAATAAATCTGTTTGTGGATTATTAACTGCAAAGTGAAAGCCGATTTGCCCTGAATGAACAATAGGTGCTTTCTGTGTTGGTGTGTTTGGAGTGTGTCTGCAGCCAGATAGAAACATTTGTAAACAGTCCATCCATATGGCTCCATTTCAGTGCCTGAGAGTTATGAACTGGTGCCAAGGGGGTAATAGATAGACCTACAGATTTTTTTTTAAATCTGGATTTTGCTTGGCATGAAGGGATTGGGGCCTGAGAGTTATGAACTGGTGCCAAGAGGGTAATAGACAGACCTACAGATTTTTTTGAAATCTGGATTTTGCTTGGCATGAAGGGATTTTTAGTAACGCTTCTTACAGAACCCGGGTTTTGCCTTCTGAACTTTGTTAACGTAGAGCTCCTGTTGGTGACACCCTCCAAATACTAGAAGCACAACCTTATTTACAATGTACTGATGCAGGGATCCAAACTCCCTGTATCCCAGACTTGTGCACCCCAAACTTTCACAAAGGACCTGGCAGAAAAAGCTCTTGTGATACTGTTTTAGAAAGGAAACAACAGTAAAAACTTGCTTTGCTTGAATCCTTGCGGACTCTGCAATCCTCCTGGATGGCAGCTGGTCCTTATTTACAGTGTAATATTAACCCTTATTTACAGTATAATATTATCCTAAAAGTCAGATTAGATGTAAGGTCTCTCCGTTTCTGTTACTCAGATGCAGTAGAGGATTAATGTGCATTTTCTGTGCATGGGTACAAGCAGAAGTCAGATTAGACGTAAGGTCTCTCAGTTTCTGTTATTCAGATGCAGTAGAGGATTAAATGTGCATTTTCTGTGCATGGGTACAAGCATCTCTGCTGCTGCTGCTACTCACCCTGAGGAACATTCGGGATCCCAAAGCCCAGACCCAACTGAGTTTCAAGCATTCACAGCAAAGTTTTAATTCACGCTCTCACAAGTACAAAGTCTGAAAGACTGATGTAATATATTCTAGGGTTTAGTTGTTGTCATTCTTCTGGCTTTTATGGTTGCTCTCACACATGGTGCTCAGCCTGGATTTCACATGGGTAGAAGCAGTGGCTTTATTCTCACACTTTTTCATACGCAAGTGTGTTTTACTGTGAATGGCTAATTATGCACATTTAGAGGTCTCTTTCAAGGCCTTACCCAAAACATATTGATCTTCCATTGACTCTTGCTGCCCTTAATAGACTGATGGACACTTGGGCTCTTTCGGCCTTATTTGATCTCTGCTGCTTACCAGAAATGCAATTTCTTTTCCAGCAGAGATATGGACACACTTCTCATTTTGTATCTTCCTGCATTACCTCAGAAGTTGTTTTTCCTGCTGTTTGAACCTTATGTGCAGAGACCTTCAAGGGAAATAACAGAATTGCATCAAGGGAAATAAAAGATTTGATGTAATCCTGAGACACAGGTTAGTTAAACATAGGCAATTTGTCTTAGAGCAGTTCGATATCTGGATATAAATACATGGCCTTTGTATACCTGAGATGATATTGTCTATCCCAGAAAGCTATGATGCCGTTAATTAAAACACATCTAGTGATAGCAATAATTTTACTAGCATATTAAGAAATAATTAATTTTTATTTCGGCTTTATTCTCACACGTTTTCACATACACAAGTGTGTTTTACTGTGAACTATTTTGACACTTTCAAGAATGGCTAATTATGCACATTTAGAGGTCTCTGGCTTTATTCTCACACTTTTTCATACGCAAGTGTGTTTTACTGTGAATGGCTAATTATGCACATTTAGAGGTCTCTTTCACGGCCTTACCCAAAACATATTGATCTTCCATTGACTCTTGCTGCCCTTAATAGACTGATGGACACTTGGGCTCTTTCGGCCTTATTTGATCTCTGCTGCTTACCAGAAATGCAATTTCTTTTCCAGCAGAGATATGGACACACTTCTCATTTTGTATCTTCCTGCATTACCTCAGAAGTTGTTTTTCCTGCTGTTTGAACCTTATGTGCAGAGACCTTCAAGGGAAATAACAGAATTGCATCAAGGGAAATAAAAGATTTGATGTAATCCTGAGACACAGGTTAGTTAAACATAGGCAATTTGTCTTAGAGCAGTTCGATATCTGGATATAAATACATGGCCTTTGTATACCTGAGATGATATTGTCTATCCCAGAAAGCTATGATGCCGTTAATTAAAACACATCTAGTGATAGCAATAATTTTACTAGCATATTAAGAAATAATTAATTTTTATTTGAGCCTGCGTCCTTCACAGTGACTTTCCCCAAGCACTTGATGAGTGAGCTTCAGTTGTACAAAATATTCCTAACACTAATTTTAGCTATAAATATTTTCTCTGAAGTTATTTCTTAAATAGTACATGGAGAGGTAATTATTAGACTTTCTTATTTTACAGTATTACCAGTTTGTAATCTATCACTAATCACTATCACGTGCAGATAAAATACCTGGTAATTTGCTTTCGACACCAATGCCTTTAAAAAACCCAACTTTTAAGTCTACTCAAGACCATTTTACAGAGTAAAAGTGATGAAATTAGGTTAATACATTATTTATGATGAGTGATTTGCTCAGCCCTGTGCAGAATAGAGGAACATTTTTAACCAGTTAAATCAGAGCTCTATGAAGAGAGGTGAAAGCATATTGTTTTTCTCATTTTTCTCAGTTTCACGACAGACGGCCTTAATTACTTATTAGGCCTTTTCAACTTGTCATGGGGCAGCTGGCAATAAAAAGCTGCACCTGAAAAGATGAGAAACATCTGGAAAGTACAACCTGGACTGATCTTGTCTCCTTTTTTTTTTTTATCCACGACGACTGTATTCTTTTGCTTGAGGTTTTACATGCATGACTTCTTCCCCCTTTAATTCCCTTTATACATAGTTCTAGCAAAGATATTGCATCTGGAGGAGCAATGCAGTGCAGAATGAAAAATGAATTCACGTTAATCATGCAGGTACACCTCACTGGATAATTAATAGCCCATCCTCCTGCCTGTATGTAGGACTTCAGAACTGATTAACCAGCAGCTTTCACTGCTGTCCCGCCATATAAGAAAGTATGGCAATAAAAGAGGATTCAGCTTCCCAGCATCATATAAGCTTAAATTTCATTGATAGTAACAATGTGAATGAGAAAATGTGAGATATGGGGAAAATATCTGAGGCAAAAAAAGCATGAGAAAACAATTCTTCAAACCTAAAAATAAAAAAAGCAGAAGAACAACGTGCCAAGCAATGTAACAAATTTCTGAATTGAGGTTGCAAGGGGAAATTCTTCAATCCCACAAGAAGCAATTAGAAGATCCTGTGGAAATAGTGCATTAAAAAGATGAGTCTCCAAAGGAATGAACTGCTTTTTCCTCGTATCTTTTTTTTTTATTATTGTTCACGTGGAATTCATCTAACTGCATATTCTCTCCACAGCATCTGAATGTTGCTTTCCCCTTTCAGGATGATTATCTGTCCTCTATTGTAAGGAGGTATGAATAAGCAAAAGCTTTCAAGACTGCTGAAAAGGATGAAGTTCTTTTTTATTCCTCTTTGCAGAACACAAAGACTGTAGGAGGGAAATTGCAAAATATTGTTCTTCTCTAACATGCACTAGAGAGGTACTTGGTTTATTTACTCATATCCCACCTGAAACAACCCACAGATGCATTTAAATAAATAAGCTTGCACTACACAGTAGGGTTTTATGTGTGAGTGGGATAAAGAGAGTAATAGAAATTGTCTCTTGTGCAGAGTGAATTAGTTCATGCATAGGATTTCTTCTTTTTTCTTTTTTTTCTTACTTTTTTCTTTTTTCCTTTTTTTTCTTTCTTTTTCTTTTTCCTTTAATCTTTTTTTTTTTTTTTCTTTTTCCTTTTTTGTTTCTTTCCCCGTAGAGAGGATTTGACCTAAAAGAGGTTGGGAATCTCATAATCCAGGGCATTTAGTCCTTGGTTTTAGACATTTATCACCTTCCAGATCAGCTCGCAGGTGGTTTAAAATGGATCTGTCATTGTTTTTTCCCCCGTAGAGAGGATTTGACCTAAAAGAGGTTGGGAATCTCATAATCCAGGGCATTTAGTCCTTGGTTTTAGACATTTATCACCTTCCAGATCAGCTCACAGGTGGTTTAAAATGGATCTGTCATTGTAATTCTTCAGTCACAGTCACCTGGAATGTGAAAAGGCCTTTACACCACTAAATCTGTTACCTGCTCTTGCGCCCATCGTGATTACTGCTCTTCCTTGGAGGTAACTGGAGACATATTGCAGATCTAGGTTAATAGGTTTTATGATCAATCAACTCAAAGGCACATACCTATCCTATTAATAATGCAAATGGGATAGGATTATTGAGTTATGAGTAGCTTACACACAAATATTAACCACTAATACATTCATTAAAGCTGAGTAAAGTATTAATTAGCTTTGATGCTGCTGGATTGCAGAGTAATAGATAGTTTTACCAAGGCTTGCTCAAATTGATTAGTGTGATCCCATGCTGTGCACTGTGTTTCCACAACAGAATTGATCTTTTTCCTAGATGAAGACCAACGGCATGCTAAACCACATTCGGGGGTGTTTCTGATTAAGCTTGATTTGGGAAATAAGAAATAGAAATATCCTGCTACAGAGTTTTATCCTGTATGGAACCTTATTCTGAAAGTAACCACTTTAAATCGATGTGGCTATTTTTAAATAAAATTAAAAAAAAGTAGTAGAATTAAAGGTTTTCCATTTTCACTGTGCACTGCAGAGGTACAGGGAGTCTACCAAAGTGGAATTATTTTCCAGTATTCCTGAAATTCTACAGTGACATTCCTGTTCTGTCAATCTCATTTATCATGAAACTGTCAGCTTTGATTTTTCTGAACTGCAGGTAAAACACTCACCACTAGATAATGCCTACATCGGCAAATACCTGTATCTTATTCTTATTATCAAGCCTTAAAAATGTGGCCTTCAGCATCTATCATCATCAAACTTCATAGTGGCAAAAAATGCATCCCCGTACTCACAAGAAAGGACCAAAGTGCTGAATAGTGTAGTTTGAACACAAATTATATATAAGTAAACTCAGGAAGCAGAAAGATCACAGCTGGCAGCATATTAGCTAGGCAACCATGCACTTCTCAAAGATGCTCAGATATGAATCACATATTTTAAAGCCAGTTAAATCACTTTTGAAGAAATACAGCCATAAAATTACTGCCAATCACTTGAAGGAGGTACATGTTGTTTAGTAATTATACAGTATTTTAAAAAAGGGGTTTTATTTCATTACTCTTTTTTCTTGTTTCATCCTGGAGGGATGATGGCAACAATTGTACATGGAAAATTATTATCCTAATGTGGTAGGCTCTGTGGATTTCTGTGCTGGTAAAAGTAAGAATAAATTGGCCTTCTTAGCAAACCTAAACATCAGTGAAGGCACTCATTGATAAAGGTAAATATTGGTACTTTTAATATCACACCAGTTTAATAACAGGAAATGTTTTTTTCCTATATCTTTTAGGTTTTGAGAGAAGCCTGTGAAGGACCATGAGATTATTTCTAACAATATCATTGTCATGGGATCATTTCACTGCATGTGTTGAGGGACAGAGAAGTTCTTCAAGGTGAGTGCCACACAGAGGTGAATATTCTCAAGGTCTCAAAAGGGTCCTGATCAAGGAAATTTTCAGTTTTCTCCCAGTTTTTTTCCCCCCAACTCTAGAGGGCTCATCGTCTCTGTAATATTATCTCATTTCTCTGACTTCTGAAAGTGCCTTTTAGTTGTAGCACTTCACTGACAGTGAGTGGCAGTTGTTCATTAACCATTATCTCTTCTAATTTTCTGTGAACTAATTGTAAGGAGCATAAGAAAAGCTATTAGAATAGTAGAGCACTTGAGGGATAAGAGAAGAAAAAGCTGGTCAAGATTACATTGGGTCATGGCAATTTACAGCAATATTTCTTTCAAGAGATGTGGAGGTCTAAAAGTCAATTGTTAAAAAGAAGACAGAAACAGACCTGCTAATATCAATTCAAAAATCAATAGAAATGTCCAGTTTGATACGAACTTCTCTAGCAATTTCTAGGGAGAATACTTACCTTATGACATGACAAGCATCTTTATTGCATAGGTTAAATGAGCCAGTAAAAGGAAAAATATTGCTAGAGTATTGGAACATAGTGGTACAACTGAAGAACAGACATACGTAGGCAGAAAGTTAAGATAGGGTTTTTTGTTGGTTTTTTTTTTCCTTTTTTTGCTATCAGAGGTGGTGCTTGCAGTCCAAAGCTGATGTTTGAAGAAGGGAATGTGCTTGGTGATTAAAAGGCATCACGTATCTGGCTAATGTTTACCAGAATTTTGAAAGAAATAGAAATAATATTATTAAAACTATTGCAGGTTATTTTGCTCATGTGTGCATTTACTTGACTAACCACAGCAGGAGATTCCTTATAACTTTAGCTGATTATGATACAAATCATCAGGTTTGTTTACATATCACTCATCATTAAAATTAGTTTTTGATAGCAATGAATGAGGGTGGTGAAAAATTGTAAATCAAAATACCTACTCGAGCAATGTCCTGTTGTGTCAATGTGATTCCAATAACTCATGATAAAAAGGTAGAATAATGTGAATGACAGTTGTGGGAATAAAATTGTTCATCTTTTCCTGTCTTTCAGAATTTTAGACTAATAGGTAGATGTAGCATGAAAAGACATTAAGATAGCAAAAAAGGAAAAAAAACCAAACCACCAACAAAAAACCCTATCAGAGGTGGTGCTTGCACTCCAAAGATGATGTTTGAAGAAAGGAATGTGCTTGGTGATTAAAAGGCATCATGTATCTGGCTAATGTTTACCAGAATTTTGAAGTTAAGATAGGGTTTTTTGTTGGTTTTTTTTTTCCTTTTTTTGCTATCAGAGGTGGTGCTTGCAGTCCAAAGCTGATGTTTGAAGAAGGGAATGTGCTTGGTGATTAAAAGGCATCACGTATCTGGCTAATGTTTACCAGAATTTTGAAAGAAATAGAAATAATATTATTAAAACTATTGCAGGTTATTTTGCTCATGTGTGCATTTACTTGACTAACCACAGCAGGAGATTCCTTATAACTTTAGCTGATTATGATACAAATCATCAGGTTTGTTTACATATCACTCATCATTAAAATTAGTTTTTGATAGCAATGAATGAGGGTGGTGAAAAATTGTAAATCAAAATACCTACTCGAGCAATGTCCTGTTGTGTCAATGTGATTCCAATAACTCATGATAAAAAGGTAGAATAATGTGAATGACAGTTGTGGGAATAAAATTGTTCATCTTTTCCTGTCTTTCAGAATTTTAGACTAATAGGTAGATGTAGCATGAAAAGACAGACAATGATGGAAAAAATAGCTACATTGGTCGCATGTAGCAAACAAGTCAGATATAGGCATCTTTATAAATCAAATCTACAGCTAGAGCACAGATGGATTAACAGGTGGTGAAACAACAGATGACATATACAAAGCTGATGGTGAAGAAATATGACCAGGTTGAATAGTTTGGACAAGCTTTAATTCAACACAGCACCCTTTGGAAAATTGATGGCTTTTGAAATAACTTAGGAATGTTTCTGTCCTTCCATGGTGCCTGTTGGCCCCTGGAACTACGAACTAATCCAGCCCCTTTGTTAGGACAATAATCAAGAAAGCTGAGCAGTTGCTGGTGATCACTTGCATCAATTTGAAATGGTTGTGGCTGGAATCAGCTCGAGTTGTTCTGACTGCACCATGTAGTATTTCCACAGCTCTTCCTGAGTAGTTAAAATGTTAAAATAATGTAAGGCAAAGGATTCATTGTCATGCAAAGGTTTCCACTACTTAGATGGGGGATAGCGGGGAGGGTATTGCTGAATTCCTTATGGATGAGACCAAAAATAAATGTTAGCCTTGGAATAGATTAAAGGCAAGTAAACAGAGCAGCAGAAATATCAGTCATAATAATGAAGGTGGAAGTAGATGGCTTTTCCAGACTGGTAACCTTCATCAAACAAATGCTGGATGAGATCATTGGAACACAGACTGGAAGAATTATGGAATGAAAAATAAGTCGAGTAAATCAACAAGCATGTCAGGTGATACTCCGCAGTGAAGATGGAGGTTTCTTTTTTAATTTACTGAAAAGGCACATTCTATTCTCAGAGGGATGAAGTTATAAGGACTCATTGCCAAGAAATGCTACTGGATATACACCTCCACCCCCTCACCCAGAAGACTGTTGACGTGTTTGAGGGACAGAGATATTTATGAAGAAACTTTTTGTACATGGTATGCAGGGTATGTACGTGTGCACAGTTCAATTTAGGGCTAAAATAAGTGCCAAATCTGCAACATCAATAAAATCAGAAATGCATGCAATGGAATAAATGAGACTGAGTGTTAGGTCTGTACCTTTTTATTCTTTTAGCTGGTCAGAGTTCTCTTCTGCCTCTTTCTTTAGCAAGCTGCTTGCCTCCTTGCCAGGCTGTTAAAAGGAAGGATTGATTCGCTGCTTTAACCTCTGCAGTTCTGGGTAGCACATTCAGGCTGGGTGAGCAGTACGTGAACGTTTTTTGAAAATAATAATTTTCCATCCCTGGTGATACCAAGTAATAGTAAGGAGAAAGAAGGGCTGTGATTTATATCTCATCATGATGCCTTTGGAAAAGGGGGAGATCCACTCAAACCTCTATGTGTTTCTCCTGGGACCAGCTCCCATCAGCTCAGGATTGTGCCACAAGGTGTATTTTGACCAAGAGACAATAAACCAGTCGTGTCGGCCGGCAGGTACCTTTAATCCCAGTAATGACAGTAGCATGGGCACACCACACATGCTTTCAATCTTTCTAGACTTGTGTATCTATATCTACCTCACATGCCTTATTATTGCAAATTGGGCACTTTTTGAATCCCATCCTGACTTCCACACAATTTAAATTTTCTATTTACATATCACTAATTTATTTAAAACTATTGCTCATCTGCTACCTAAACTCGTAGGTATCTAAGTCTTCCAAAATGTGTGTAACCATCTGTCACAGTCTAAGAATTACCATTCTAGTTATCACCAGTAAAGGGATGGAGTCAGTTGGTAGGAGATTTATGCATAGCACCAGTCACCTGTTCACCCAGGAGAATTTTGAATAACTAGTGAGTCAAAGGCTGGGTTAATCATATGCATAGAGGGCTGAGAGGAGGACACTGGAATCATGTGGATACTTCCAAAGGGTGGGTATGAATGAACCTATGTGAGACAGAGCAAGGATGGGCTTTTAATTCATGATGGTAAAATGGGGTTGGTTTGGAGCAGAGTGTGGGGGCGAGGGAGATAGATGGACATTTATTCCAAATAATGGATTATGCTAAAACTAGATTTACCTAGTCTTTACTTTTGTACATGAGCACAGGCACAAAGCAAGATTTCCATGGTGAGTGTGGCCGTGGTGATTACAGGGTAAAGCTCCCACCTTGGAAAAGGAAAAAAATCTGCTTTCCATCCCTATTCCAATAAGTTTACAAAGACTTCGTGGCAGTTAAATTTATGCAAGTTGAATAACTTTAAGAGAAACACCATGAAGTCATCCCTGACGGTTAACTGGTGGCCTAGTCCAGGGAGGACATTCGGAGGCAGGAGTTCAACCCCCCCTCAGGAAAAGCACAGAGCTCAACCTCAGTCTGCCACTTCCCAGCTCAGTGATGCAATTAATGTCCTTCTAGGTGGGAAAGACACAAGGGGCTGTGTTTTGCATGAAATCCAGCCCGTGATATTGATTATTTTGGGTCCTTCAGGCATCACAGCTGGGGATTACCTGCTCTGGCACACGTAACTCCAGGGCTTGGTGACATCTGAGCTGAGATTTGCAGGACATAAATTTAAGTATTTGCATCAAAAATCACAGTTACAGAGACGGAAATACTCTAGTGGGTCTAGCCCTTAGCAATTAATATAAAAAGTTACCTTTTGGGTGATGCAAGTAGCATCTGATGAAAAACAATCCAAGAGAAACTGCTGATGGGAAGTCTGACTAGGTTAATACAGTTACTATCTAAGTCATGCTGCAAGATATAGAAGAATATTTTCCACAATCCATTCATTGTTAATGAACATCCAGGCTAGAAAATTAAAATAAACCCATTTTATCACTCAGATTTAATGATTTCCTGCTGGGCCTTTTTAATGTTCAGAATTGGCCACGTTTGAAATACTTATCTCAGCAGCAAATTTGCCGCCAGTCTTTCATTTCTTCTTCAATGGAGGTTAATCTGAAATTTTCACCTTTTCCTTTTAGATGTTTATATTTAAAGATGACCACTGCCAGCATGAACAACTTTTGCCTCTGCTTGAGCTTGGAGTTCATAACGCCGTCTGAGCACGGTAAGCCCTGGAGTACCCAAACAAGGTGAACATCCAGCTCCAGAAATTTCAAACCCAGGTGAAGTGAACTTGCTGATTAACTCTGTGAATGAAATGAGGAGTTTAGCAGAGTGCTAGGATGACAGCAAATGAAAATCTGGCCTAAAATATAGTAAAACCTGCAGGAAATACAAGGTACCTGCTGAGAACCCAGCTTTCTCTTTATAGCTATAATGTTTAATCTTTTTGATTCTTGCCTGGTTCTTCTGGGGCAGAGGGAACACGGGCACAGATTTCACAGCGCTGCTGAAATGCTGGTATCAATCTAGATTTGTATGCTGTGTGACTTGGCAATAAGGACAGTTAACGTTCCAATAGCACTTCCCCTTCAAGGATACTGAAGAGCATCGGAAGCATTAAGCTCTGAGGTTGGTAATTTACTAATGAGAAAACTGATTCAAAGAGAAATTAGGACCTTAATCTCTCCTCCATTGAAGCCAATGGAAATCATTTTGTGATTTCCTTGGGCAGACCGTGTGAGGCTTGTAAAAGGTCACACGAGAAATCACAGAAAAATTAGACCAAAAGTCCAATAACTTTTTGCTTGTTCAGTGGAAGAATAACTGTCCCCATCCTGTGCTTGAATCCTTTATATCTGAAGCCCTTTTCCTTAATGCAGTTTAGGGATATTCCAATAAATTTAGATTGGTTAAGATTACATTTCCATATCACCACCAGCTGGGTGCTGCAGAGGAGATGTGGATCAGCTGATAGTTTTGGAACACTGTTTTTTTATTCAGGCCTGATGTCATGGGTCTCCTCCCTGAGCTGGAGCCTTCACTGGCAGTAGAGGCTGAAGCTCCAAACAGATTCTGGAAGCAAAGATCTCTTGGGCAAGTTTCCTACAGAAGAAGGACAAGCCAGTCCCACCGAGCTGAAGAACCAAATCCTTTACATCCTAATTGCAATCTCATGCTTATTTTAAGCACTTTAGTACAACTGGAAGCCACACCTCATGTCATAGAAATGAAATACTCAGTTTCTTTGAAGTAGTTAAATTTCAACAAAAAGCTGTTCTGTATTTCTGAGGCTTTTCATTGAACTAAAGCATCCAGTTTTCAGTGACATGATGACATTGAAGAAGTCGCAATTAAATTCTTCAAACTTGTTATTTTAGAGGTAGTATTCTCCAAGGACCTGATCCAAAGCACTCTGTACTCAGTAGGAAACTTTCTGCCTCAGGGCTCCCTTGCTGTTTTGCAAGATCCTCTCTCTCTCTAGCAGTATTTCAAGCAGTTTATTACAAAATCCTGTAATGCAATATGCATTGCTTGTGTGGCTAGAAACTTTTATATCAACAGTCCAGATAAATGCTGGTTCTGCTATCATAATACACTTCAACAGAGGTAAGAAATATAGTGCTGTATTTACAAATTTGATCCATTCAGGGCCTAGGGCTGTAGTAACTTAGATATAAGAGCGTTTATGCACAGAAGCACTGGAGCATACACACAATTATTTATCAAGATGGTCAATGTATAGTGCTAGTATTATGCATTAGCACCTCCTTGATATAACAGGAATAAACATTTCATGAAAGAACACAAAGGACACTGGAAAGGTATATCACAGGCACAGGTTTATAATGAACCCACGGAATATTTATGTTGCACATTCCACATAAAATATGTGCCAGCCAGCCAAGTAAAGCCCTCCCAAAACTAGGTAAGCAGGATGCTTTTATAATGGTGATATAACTGAAAGAGCATTCCCAGACTTTTATGAACCTTATGTTTTCTATTGGTGTTCCTTCAATTTACGTATCACTTAAAGGTCGTGCCACAGCCCGACTGAAAAGAAATAGATGTATTTTCATGATATGTGGAACAGCCTTAAGTATTTTCACTAATCTGGGTTTAGCAAACTGCAGTGTGCAGTGAGTGGCAAATGTATTTTTCTACTGTGTCATATAAAGGATTATTTCAGATGTTTGAAATAACGCATATAGTTAAAGGTTATGGTAGAATAACGTTAAAGGAATTCATTGTTTCTGGGTCTGATGGTAATATGAATGATAAAAAGATGATGACTATTATAGCCTTGAAGCATTACAGTCATTTTGCTACGATAATAGTCCTCAGATTTGGTTATAGCCTTAATATGTTACCTGAAAGTTAAAATCAGATTCTCAGGTCTGTTGGCACCTAATGATTACTTATTGTCTAGAATGTAATTTCTGAAAGAAAATGAGAGTTGATCTTGAGGATAAATCCTGATTTATCTTTTTCCTTTTTTTTTTCTTTTCTTTAAGAAGAGCTAAACATGGAGTTTGTATTTCACAAAAGGAATTGATTTAAGATCATCATTTCTAGCTTGAAATACGCCAAGATAAACATCTTTCCTGCTCTATCCTTTTATCCCTCTTTGTAGCAAATTATTGTGGACCAGGGGCAGGTAACGTTTCTGGTGTTAGAAGCAATGCACCAAAGCTGCCCAGTGACTGAGAGCTTCAAACCAGACCCGACAGGACTTGAGAACCCCAACAGATTGTTTTGGTTTTACTTTTGAGATGCTTCAAACAGACACATACAAAAGAGAAGTCACAGGAACCTGTCCTGGCTGTTGGCCTTGTCTGGGGGTTACAGCGTTGCCTTTCTGAAGGACACAGGATCTGAGATGACTTTTCTCCAGGGGACCCTCAACCTTCCCCTTCCCTACAGAAGAACGTGGTGGGGGAAAGGAGTCAGAGTCACAATTTTGACTCCTTCCCCGCCACACCAGGCAGTTGTCCCAGCTCTGTTTCAAATTATTGTCATAATATTGGCACTTGAGAATCACAAAAACTTGTTTAATCCATCATTTTTAGGACTCTCAAATGAAGGAATGTCTGTGGTCACAGCTACCGATACAAACTGTAAGATTGCAATCTGAACCATAACAAGGTCACATAATAAAGCACCTATCAGAAGAAAGAATAATAATTTTCATTATTTATAATCAGAATATAATAAAGTTTAGTAGTAGGAAGTAGAAGGGCTGTGAAAGTCAAAGTATTTCTTTTGCATTTCTCATTCTCCCTCTGCAGAGAAACACGCACCAAAAAAAAAAAAAAAAAAAAAAAGAAAAAGGAGAAGAATAATGTTCCCACAAATAGAAGACAAATAAAAAAAAAAAAAAAAAAAACCCACCAAAAAAAAAAAAAAAGAAAAAAAGGAAAAGGATGAGAATAATGTTCCAGCTAAATCCGAGCTGGTTCCAGAGAAGCTGAAAAAGAAGTGAAATGGTGTCACAATTATGACAATGCAGAATAGAAATTCAATATTTGTTCTGTAGTTTGTGCTCTGCTTTACTTTAGGGGACTAGGAAATGTTTGATTCAAAAGGGAGCAGTGTTCACAGGGTGCATTATTCATTCCAAATTTCACTTTTGTAACTTGGGATAGTCAAATACATTTCTTACCCCAGAACCTGTCTGATGTCTCTGTATTTCTGGAGCTTCACACAGGTGATTGGAAATCAAACATTCAGAGGAGATACTGCAGTTAAGTATTAAAGCTGACAGCTTTTATATGGCTAGTACAATAATTGATTTCATGTTATGCTAACCTACTCTGCAGGTTAAAGCAGCGAGGATGGGTCCATTTCACATAGCAGGCACTGAATTATTATTTTTAAGGTTTTAAAAGCACTGAGGCAATTTACATTTCTATGTTCCTTTTTAAACATTTATATAGATGAATACAGTGAATACTTGCACCAGCCAGGGGACAAATTCAACCCTGAAATTTCCTCTGAGAAAGAAGAAGAAAAAAAAAAAAAGTAAAAATATTAGCAAGATATTAAAAAAAAGTTAACTTCTTGAAGGGAGCAGCTTCTTGAAAATACGTTTATTTTCTCTCTCTCTGTTCTGGGCCACTTCCTGCCTGCTTGTGGCTTCTTGTTGGAGTGGGGACTCGGGGAGTGCTTGGCAGTGCCAACAGTCTGAGCAATTTCTGGCATTTCAGAGTTTAAAGGCAACCAAACGAACACTCTTTTAAGCAATATGGTACCAAAAATACATTAGCATAATGTCACTGCAGACAAATTTTGGGTTCACCAGCTCTCTTCTTGATCAGAATGGTTTCAGAGAACCGATGCTTCTCCAGTGTTCTCAGCAGAAGGGGTTTTTCCTAGGTAATACTCAGACTGGAGTGAGCAGTTTTTTGTAATGGCCCAAAATGGAAATTAATCTGTATTCCAAAACACTTTTGTTTTTAAAGGACATAGATTAATCTAAGGAAATAAAGGTGGGATTCACAGAGTATTGTTGGACAAGGTGAAAGTTGCCCAACTTTCCCTCTGCTTCAGATTCATTTTGAGCAGTCAGCAGAGCGATTTAAATGTGGGTCTCTTTGCTGGAAGCTCCCTAAAAACTGAAAATATAAGATGATTTGGGTTGAACTGCCCCCAATCTTCCCAGGTATTACTGTTTCACATAAATACCCCTGGAAAAGAGAGGCTGCTGCTTTGAGCAGCTGCTCTGGGCTCTTGATTCACGTCCTGCTCTCACTCACCAGTCATACGCGGTATGCCAAGCGGAAAACCATTAACTTCAGGATTAATTAATGAGCTAATGTCTTTTTACCCACTGTTACAAGTAATTGCCATGACCCAGGCCTGTTGAAGTAACAGAATTTCTACTTCGGTAAGGATCAAATCAGGCTGTATATGGTCAGAGACCACTTTTTTTTCCCCAAGTAGTTTTCATTGTGTATTTATGGTGAGAAATGAGTGTCGCTTTCTTTTTGCACATTAGGACTGCTGAGCTGAAGAAAATGGGTATAACTTTTCTTTTAATTCTATAATCTTATTATCCTAGCTCCAATAAAAACTGATAATGAAATCTGAGGATATTGAGAACTTGGATATTTTCCATTAAGTTTAACTTGGTATTTTTTTCAAGCAATGTGGTACTTACTATAGTCCAACTCTTTTTAAGACTATCCAGGGAAACATAAACCCTTGCAGCGAGCCATTTTCTGTCAAAATTACATCTGACCTGCATATTTTTGCAATTCTCTGATGCATTATACAGTCAGATCAGGTTGTTCCTTGACCACTTGTTCACCCCTGTCAATTGCATTAGCATTTAACCTGTCAGTTTAAATTACAAAGGTAACAAAGGTTTAGGAAGGTTACAATAGATCCAATCTCACACAGAAGTGCGGAAGAATAATCTTAAATCATCCTTCAATGCGAGTGTTATTTTTTCTCCTGACATACAGATACTCACCTTCCAGAAGCATCACTGTTACTGTGGGCAACTTTTTATGGTGAAAACTACACGAGATCAGCAAAGCATGTGAAAGAAGAGAAGTACTAGCATTAAGCAGAGCATGTATATTATATTTGAACTTAGATTGCACTATCTGTTTCTTCACTCATTTTCTCTTCTATTCTCTCTCCTTTTTTTAGCACTAATTTTCCTCTTCTTCTCTCTCCAGAGGTTCCGTTCCTCATTGTGTCTGATTAGTAAATTAGGTCCTATTCTGTAGTCACATAAGCACATCATCAGGGGTTGGAGTCCTTTAAATCCTTAATCCTTTAAACTTGAAGATAGATACTCTGTCTCCAAGAAGGACAGCCCAGCCTCTCCTCGAACCATCCAACACTTATAACTCTACTGCTGCAGTTCCTATTGTTTGGATAGTGTGTTAATAAAACACCACCATGTATACATAATCCAAGAATGCAGAATTCCCATAAAATGACATCTAGAGTCAATGTAAGGGTAGCCCAGGCTAATTCCTCAATTTCTTTCAACCTCAAATACCAGCACACCAAGACAAAAATCCATTTTCTTTTAGACAAGTGTGTATGCTTGGCAAAATCTAGAAATCTTCATTTTTCCCTGAAGTCTTTCATAGTTCTATAATAATTTTATAACACATGGGGAAATGGCAAGCTCCCACTGGTCCTGTGGGGTTGTTCCAAGGTAGAAGGAAGATCTGCAGAACGCCCTCCCCGGTGCATCCGGAGAGCAGAGCTGGACTCCTCAGCTGGTCCCTAGGGAAGGGGGTCAATACAAGAGCCTGTGAACAACGATGCCAGAATTCCAGCTGCAGGTTGCCTGAATACAAAAATATGACATATTTCCTACCACATCAGCCCACACCACCCTCTCCGTGCCCCTCTCGGCATCAACACAGCCTGTTGAATAACAAAAGCCTTTTGCACAGCTAAAGCAGCACATGATGAGCCAAAAATGCCATTGACTGAAGCATTAGAAAAAAAAAAAGAAACCAAACACAAAAGCAAAATCTGGACTCTCTTAACCTATAAATGCCATGATATTTCCTACATGTTTTCCTCACTTTCTTACTAAAGGTGAAATGAAGGGCTTCTGCCAATAATATTCATATGCACAAAGCTCACATCAAAGTCAGTCTGTCTTTCGCCTGCATGAAACTGCATCATTAAGATGGTAAAGAAGCAGTATTAAAGGTAAAGCCAGATTGTGGCTGGTACTGAGTTCAGGAAACACAGCTGCATGTTTCTTTGAATGTCTGTAGATATTTTTAAAATATTACTTTCAGTGAGTCCAGAATGCACGTTAGAAGAGCCCTACAAATAACGATGGCTGCCT
Source organism: Calidris pugnax (assembly GCF_001431845.1). Lineage (NCBI taxonomy): Eukaryota > Metazoa > Chordata > Aves > Charadriiformes > Scolopacidae > Calidris > Calidris pugnax. The sequence goes on from NW_015090880.1 coordinate 3,459,835, forward strand.
GTATAGTGAGTGATAGATAAATGCTAAAAATAATGATATTGGAAAAATAGTTTAGGCAGATATCCTTGCATGCTTACACAAATACCAACTTTACCACATGCAGCTGTGCGTTGACAAATGTTGTTTAATGAGCCCAAGAGTGGAGGTTGGCTGGCATTTTTCTTGGGTGCCTTCGCTGGTGAAACTGGGACGTGCTGCCTTCAGCTCCCTAAACTGGAGGCCGCTGCTAGCAGAAGAGGGCTGAGGCAGGGTTTGCATGCTAGACCCTTGCTATAATCATCTGGATATGCAGATATATTTAAATAGGTAGATATCCTTGCATGCTTACACAAATACCAACTTTACCACATGCAGCTGTGCGTTGACAAATGTTGTTTAATGAGCCCAAGAGTGGAGGTTGGCTGGCATTTTTCTTGGGTGCCTTCGCTGGTGAAACTGGGACGTGCTGCCTTCAGCTCCCTAAACTGGAGGCAGCTGCTCCTCCCTGCAAGCAGAAGAGGGCTGAGGCAGGGTTTGCATGCTAGACCCTTGCTATAATCATCTGGATATGCAGATATATTTAAATAGGTAACTGATAGAAGGTGGTCATGAGAATCTATTGAGCATCCAGATAGGAACTACCCCTCCAAAACAGCCAATATGAATTCCAGTGAGTGTTTGGAGCCATACAGGTGTCAAAAAGGACAAGCTTTATATTGACAAGACTGAATTGCACCTTATTGATGTAACCCACAATATTACTGCTCTTGAGCATGGAGGGGTGGATGACTCTTGACAATTCCCAATGCGTTCTTCAGTAAAACCCAGCATGCAAATGCAGACTTCTGAGAGGGCTACAATATCTCTGTGCTCAGAAGGCTCTTACGGCCTTTTCCCAGCAACTCATACTCTGTTTTCAATACATAGGGAATAATGTTAAGGAAAGAAACAAAAGGCGAAGTGATTTTCACCCTCAGTGCAACATTCACTACTCTATGAACACGGCTACGGATTTTGCCGTTCCTGGCACAGAGACAGAGCTTGGATTGAGATTTTTGGGCCCATCACATCTTCAGTTTGTAATAAGGCCTGTCTTAATCCCACCTGGTCCTAACCTAACTAGCCAGCTGAGGCTAGTTCTCCAGAGGACACTCCTCCACCCATCTCATTCTTCACAGATGGGGGGAAAGAATCCCCTGTGACTGAGGTGGGGATAGAGCTGGTTCCCTCAAAGGGCACACAGATTTTGGAATAGATTCTATGGTGTAAAATGCTCCAGGAAAAAAGATTTCATTTGACTGTCCTGCTTTATAATTCTGCCCCCCCTGCATGGATACATTTGAGAAATATCCTTTTCATTTTAAGAGGCTTTTCCTTTCTGAAGAGTAGAACATTAAAATCATATGAAGTGAACTGGCTCCAGATATGGTCTTTGTTGCTTCACTGTAATTTCCTTCTTTCCCAAAACAAGCTCTCAAGTGTTCTCAGGAACACAACAGAGGCATAAAGTTCAAGCAGGGAGTCAAAAATATGAACAAATAACAGACATCCAGTCTTTCAGTCAGCACTTGTGTTTGTGTTCCTGCAGCCAGCGTCAAGCAGCCAAAGCTAAAGTTAATTAAACTTTGGTCCTAATCTTTACATTCCAGAGGAAAAGAAAATAAAATCACAACTGACAAAATACCCCACCAAATACAGAAGTATTGAAAAGCCGTGTTATCATATTTTGATTATGCTGATGTTACATCTTTGACCATCAAGAATTGCTGTCCCCTGATCAGGGAGCTCTTCTTAAGAAAGGAGGAAATACTTCTCCTATCCCAGATAATATCCTGGGATATTCCAAAGGAAAATGAGCATTTAAACATAGGCCCTGTGAAAGCTGGTCATCACAAGCTGTTGGATTGTAATACACTTCGTGACTCCCTGGGTGAGCAGAGCACTGGTGAACTACACTCCATTTCCAGCTTCTTTAAATATCTCTGGCAAATGCATGTGGAAACACTCCTGTATCTACATTTGTAATTCCAACTACTGTTTCTAACATTATATATTCATAAACAACATCCTAAATTGTTCAGCTTCTCGCGGCATAAACCCAAATGCAGGCCCCAGTCCTACCACAAATAAGCCCTAACGGCATTTGGTATGTTTTTCCAATGAATATTTATAGTAGTGCAGGTGTCAGAGACTCTCTTCAGTGGAAAAAAAAAAAAAACACCAACCTTATTCAGGGTTTATTGATGTAACTCACAATATTACTGCTCTTGTACAAAACAAGGTCACACTGAAGTCCTGTGTCAGACTTCATTAAAGTGTGTATTGGGAATTACCAACTTGTGATGCTCGCTGACCCCAGCATCTTGCAGTTCATGAACATTGGCCAGGCTTTCTCATGCCACACGTTTGCGACATGTTTGCGCAGTCAGCTGATCAATATTGGTAAGAAAATGAACCAAAAGTTACCTGCCTGCCATTGTCACTGCAATATCGCAAACCTGATGATGTCAACTTGCCCACAGCTTGTGCCTCCACTTGATAGTTTCAAGTTTTTCTTGGTACACAGCAAGAATTAGAAAACAAAGCATTCTTGCTTCACCCAGGAAAATAATCCCATTTGGCGGTTATCTTTTAGCAGAAACCATCATGGATCAGAGAGCTGGTCTTTGAAACTTCCAGCAAAGCTGAGAAATTACCACAAAAATAAGTTTTTATCTCAACTACATCCCCTCCCTTTCCCCAGAAAGCTTTAGAAAGAAACAAAAGAGAAAAAAAGTTCTCCGTTTCCTCTATTTCCTATTCAAGATGTATTCTCAAGATAAATGAAATTAGGTCGTGTATTCGATATGGCACACATGCACTATTTATGGCCTGCAATCAAGCTGCAAGCTGTGGAGTTCAGTGCCACTGTCTATCACAAAGTCAAACTCTGAGGCTAAATAACTTAATATCCTTAAATTTTGTATCCACCATATATTCATGCTTTGGAGAGCAAACGCCTCCGCTGAAGGCTCCAATGTAATTTGTTTGGAGCACTGACCTTCCTTTGAAGTATTACTTGGGATCTGTCACTGCTATATTCATGATAGTAGATGAGATTTACCAGTCCTTGTTGCCGGTGTTATCAAATTGCTTAACTTAAAATATTTAAATGGAAAATGGCTTTGCATTTTTACCGACATAGGGAGTAATTCAGATACAGGGGCTTTGCCGTACAGCAGAGGGAAATACTTATGAAGCTGGTGATTCACTGAGATTTCTTCTACAGTCTTGGAGTTTTAGAATTCCAGCCAAATACTACACTGAATTCCTGATTAACAACAAAGAGAGAAAGAGAGATCATTTCCACTTACCACCTGGAGAGCTGTAGGGCTGAGGAACTCCTCTGGACCAAAACCCCATCCTTGTTTTCTCCACATATTTCACATCACACTTTGTTACACTCATGGCATTCATTTTTCAGGAGGTTGGTTGGTTTTTTTTTTTCCCCCATCCGTACATTTGATAACTGCAGAACTGCCAAGGAGATAAAGAAAACAAAGAAAATGATGCGATAATCACAGTGAGACTACCCAAATCCCGTAAATAAATGGGTATTTCCCATGCTTGCTTCTTAATCCTAAAATTAATGTATTGTAATTATTTTCCTAATACTGTCAGAAATCTGATGTTCCTGTAGGCTTCAGATGCCCTCCTTATACTGAAATTCAGTGGCAGCTGGTCACCTGTTTTCTGTAGATGCTTCTGAAGAGTCCGACTGTAAAATTAGATAAAAATTTAAATATTTTAAAAGTGACGTGGGATGTCTCAGTTGACGGGTGCCTGTCACCCACCAAGTCATCCAAAATGTTTTCTTCCCTTATGCTCCCAAAAAAAAACTGTGGGCAAGGAAGATTTTGTTTAAAAAACACAGACACAAATGAATTTGGTCAATAGGTTTCATAACATTCAGAAAACCACAACTCGTGTACCACAGATACATTGCTTGGTGTATATGTAACAAAGAAGTTTCAAACTGACATATGTTTGTGTGGCTTTAACTAATTAGCTGAGTTTTATAGCTATTAAATTAACCAATACAAACCAGTGTGTGAACCTCCTTAATTCAATTCTAATCTGGTTTTATTTGCTTTGGGAAATGTACAAGTAGAAACTCAATCAAGAAAAAATACCCCTGTTACTGTCTCCAGCTGACAGCTCTTCACAAAGTTAAGTAGTTGGGGAGAGGGATTCAAATAAATAAAACCTCCGTATTTAGACAAAAGCACCGTCCTTTCTATTAACATCTCTCAGAGAAATAATACTGTGGATAGAGAACTGATCAATAGTCCCCACAAAGCAGACAACTAGTTAAGTGCACTAATTAAATGCAAAGAATTAAAAACATTAGAGTCTCAATAGCAAAGCAGATGTTTTGTAGCCACCACCCTGATGAGGTGGGATATTTCTGTGTGCTCTCTCAGGCCTCCGATACCGACTGAAATTCCTGGGAGGGTCGTGCCCCACACAAATTAGAGGCCACACCAACTTTTCCTCTGTCTGGGTATTTGCAAAGCACAAAGTCCACTTTCAAGCATCCTTTCCCTTCACCCTCAGGAGCCGTAGCTCCAATCAACAGCTTCTGGCACACGGTCCCTATGGTCAAGGTGACAGTTGTTCTCATTTCCATAATGATCTTGTGGTCCTGAAGATCTGCTCCACTGTGTTTTAAATATAAAGAAGGTGGTGGGCAGAGATGACAGAAGTGTGTGTGGGTTTGGGTGTTTCCTCCTTGTTCACCGTTCAGAGAATCCCATTCATTAGAGGCAATTGCCCGGAATAACAACCGCCTCGCCCGTGTTTATTAGAGATACCACAGCAGTGTCTTGCCACAGTCACTCTAATATTTCTTTATTGCCTCATGTCAAGTTCTGTTTGTGTATTGTCGATCTACAGACTGCTCTGGAAACGTGAGGAACGGTCTTTGCACTCTCCAAGTGTGACATTCTGATGCATGTGCAAGGCGTGTGCTTGGCATGAAGCTTGGGAGCTGGGTTTTGGCACTGGATGGAGGAGCTAAGAGGCTACCTGCATTGCCTATATTGCTAAATGTCAGGCTGCATGAGTCCCAGCTGAGCAGTGGGATTTTAAAATGGGCTGTCAAGAGGATGCTCATGTGACAAAGACACCAGGGAGGGTCTCCTTGGGCTGCAGCAGCAGTTCCACATCTCAGAAAGGGTCATGTGTCCAGCCCCAGAAAACCAAAAGGCCATGATGCTGAATATGACCCGGAGCATCCCCAAAACATGCTGACGCTGCATTTTCTTTTTTAGAAAAAGTATTTACAAAAAATAAGTAAGCATCAGAACTACCATACCATGTGCTAAAAATATCCGTTATTTGTATGAGAAGGAAAATGTTTACATTATCAGCTACAAAGAGATTACAGGAAACTCTTGGATTTCTTTACAGTGTACAAAGCTTAGAAATAATATTTTGCTGAGCTAAATGTCTTTTACATCTGCTTTTAAAAATAGTAGCTACTTTATAGTTTGTCTATGACCTTTCCATCTGTTGGGCCAAGGATATCGGCTGACCATGGAGTTCAAAGTAAAGTAATTCCCCACAGACACTGAGTTTTATTTTTTCTAAAAGACCAGCTTAGACAGCTCTTAGGCAGTACTAAGAATTACTACAATTCTTAGTTTTTGCTAAAGAAAAGTGTATAATCATATCTTTTCTCTAAACTGTAAGTCTCTTTCCATCCACCCGTCTCCTTCCTACAGCTAATACTCAATCTAACCTAAATGCAGTCGCTGTGTTGGCAATACAGACTTCAGAATAATTATAGCCACAAAAGCCTTAGGTGATTTTCCTGTGGAGTACGGTGGCAATGTACAAGTAAAAAGAGTAGCTCAGATTACTCAGTCTATTATTAACATTATGGATTTACTGAGGAATTTAATGGCACTGTCACAACGCGATGCTGACATATATGTCACAATAACGCTGTCGTACCTGGTGCACTAATGCAACTTCTGGAAATGTTTAATCTCTGCTCCACAAAATCAGGATACTCCTGTTGCAGTAACTTCTGTGTTCCCCTCCTCTCTCTTCCTTTTCTCCTTCTCCTTGCCATTGAGGACAGTTAAGGTGTGTGAAGTTTGTATCTACAGCTATAAAACCATCTGTTACTTCTGAACCCTGTTTTTCTCCCCAGATGTCTCAGCCCAATAGCCAATGGCAGAGGCCAGCACGGGGCAGATCCCCCGTTGGGATGCCCACGGACCTGGGTGTCCACCCCTTGCAGAAGGGGACAAGGTTAGAGTCACTGGGGCAAAACCTTCCATGATAAGAACCTATTCACATTGTTTATCAATAAACATCCAGCTGCAGATTTTTAAAAGGTGTTTAGACACCTCTAGGCTCTATTTAAGTTTTAAAGGTAGATAAACACCTATTTGGATATGCAGAATGTCCCCCTTAAAAATATTCCCCTTAGTCTGGCAGATCCAGGGCTCTTCAGTACTTGATGGCATTGATTCCTGTATAGGGAGCTGATGCTTTACTCTCTTGTGAAAAGTAAAATACAAAGAAACTAAGGAAAAAAAAAATATAGGAAAACTTGTGAGAAGCAGCAGAGGAGGTAAGGCAATAACTTCTGCGAAGGTGAAACTGCTCTGCTGAATGTGGTTCTCTCAGGCAGAACTGAAGTAGATGAAACACATGTTGGCAACTTAATGCTTAGCTTCTCTTTCTTCCCTTTTCTTCATAATAAAATGAAGGAAAGTATTTCCTCTCCCATCTCAGATCTATCCATCAGACAGCAGATGAGTAAAGCTGTATCGAAAAAAGAATAATGTTTCCAAAGCAATACAAATTCTTGAAGAAGTACCTATATATTTGCTTGATAAATTATTTCTTCATTTCTGTATTCATACAAAGCACATGTATTTTCATGCACCATTGAACAGAGAAATACTGTGAATTTCCATAGAAAGCTGCCATTAGGTTATTTTTCTTTTACAGAAGTTATTTGCCATGGCTTTTCAAAGCATAGTAGAAAGCCTGGCTATCCTTCCTGCACCCCATTGAGTGCAAGTGCAAATTAATTTTTTAAAATGTTATTGATTGAAGATAAGTTTCAGATTTTACTTAAAATAAACTTAATAAAGTGTTTCCTTAAAATAAAGTGTTTTCTCTGAACCGGACTGTGTTTTCACACTGACTTGACAGGATCCTGATATTCCAGTATTGCAAATGTCAAGCAAAGTCATTATTAGAAATGGATCAACACCCGTTTATCACAAAAATATGACGTTCAGGAGGATGGAGGCAAAGAGAAGCTGCTCAGGAAGATCCCAGAGCAGGACCAGGGATGGGCTGGGACACGCTGACGAGGAGCTGGAAGATGAGCAGGAGCCCAAGCTTGACTCCCTGGCACAGGGTGATGGAAACCAGCTGCTCCCAGAAAAGACACCAACCAGAAGACACCGAAAAGGAGGAAAACAGGCTGCTAATGCCTTCTACAATGAGATGCTGATTTTTTTCACCCAATTTCCCAAGGTTTCTATAGGCAGGGGTCGGGAGGGTATCAGCAGTGTGGCAGCACAGCAAGGAAGTTGCCCCGCTGAGCCTGGGTCGTGTTTCTGTCTCCCACAAGTTTTCAGCAGTTCACAGAGAAGTTGCGTACGAGACAGGGTGTAAATCTGTGATCTCACATTCCCACCCACCAGCACCCCCCCCAACCCCCCTCTTTTTTTTGTCAGGTCGGGCAAATTAATTGGTTTCAACTTTTTTTAAGTAGAAGTTCATTAAAATTTTGAAAAAATGCCATCACAAGAAAAGCACAATCTTCGGTTAACAGTGTCAACCTGCTATTGCACTGGCTTCTTTTTCTTCTTAATTGGGTAAGTTGAATCAAATTCTGCTGAGCAAACAGATTTGATTTTGGCAAATCAGCATTTTTTTTTCCAGTGAGAAAAAAAAATTGTCAAGAAATTCCCAACCATCTCAAATAATTTCCCAAATGTGGCCGTAGCTTAATAAAGTCGTAGCCTATTTAAAACTACATTCTTGTATCTTTTGGGTCTTCCTGAAGTATCAAGGGACAATCAGTCACCACTTGTACTCAATAAACTAGGAGATGATACTACAGGAATCGATGCAGCTCTGCAGAGATTTGAAAGATATGCATATATTGGAGAAAGCAGTAAATAAAAATAAAGCCTCACTGGAATTTAATTTAAGTATCCAATGGGTGAGTTTGTACTTATGTGCATATATAAACAACTAAGCCAAAGGAAATGTGTAAACTTAGCAAGTATTGACTAATATACAAAAAATAAAGCCAATGTCATCAAGTTATACTCTGCTATTCTCATTCTGCATTAATTTACATAAAGGTCCTGACTGATTGGGTGCAGTTAATTCTGGCTCTCCACTCCATTGAGGAAAAATCAATTTGGGGATATTACAGACTAAACCAACATTTTTCCTGCTATATTAGTAGTGTTTGCTGCACACACCAAGCTTGGTTGCTCACACGGGTAAGTTTGTGTTTCCAAAGGTAACAGGGATGTCACTGGCACCATCAGTGTGCAAAAAGTATTAGGAATAATACTGTCTGAATATTGAGCTTATACCATTTCCCGTAACATTTCTAAAGACTTCTTGGACAACTCCAAATTAACACTTCTTCAGTCTTCTAAAATTATCAAGCATTATGAAAATAGACAAGGTCATTGTTTTATCTGCAATAAAGTCAAAGGAATTGCCAGAGATACAGGAAGAGTATTACACATATAATTACCACAGTGGTAATTTATTCAATAAAGCTCCCATTTAATTACAGGAGCCTATTACACTGAGTGATGTGCGAAGTGTGATTTATACCTCAGATGTAAATATTCAGAAAGAGGCGTCCCATAAGGAAAGCAGCTCCTCGCTGGTCTCCAGTGGAGTTCAGGTCGCAGTGATGATACGAGAGGAGGGGACATCAGGGGGTGACACTGCCACTGGCTGGTCTGCACGCCCCGAGATTTACAGCCAGAAAAGAAGGTGGGTGATGAAGTGTGATCAGAAATGACACTAAAAACCTCCATGAGCTGTCCCAGGGCTTGCAACTGGGAGTCTTACCTTCCTCATACCAGTACCTTATGAGTCAGCACTCAAGGGCAGTGATCGTTTTGGAAACACCTCTGTCACCTGCTGGAAGCACGACTGATGTCTCCTTGCTCTTCAGGACCATGGCCTTCAGCCACCAGTTGCAGACACGAGGCGGTGGTGAGCTGGAACATATGATCTGTGTTACTCAGCCACCAGACACGAGCTGGTGGTGAGCTGGAACATATGATCTGTGTTATATCCTGTTTTTACACAACACTCTCCAACAAATGCTGCCAAAGTTGAAACGGTGGAAGTTTGTCAGTAAACCTGCCCTCTCTCTGCATCCATCAAGTGACTGCACCAGAAATAAAGTGTGAATCCATAGCGGTTTGCACTAAACTTAGAAATAGAGAGAATGAAATAATGAAGTGTGAATCCATAGAGGTTTGCACTAAACTTAGAAATAGAGAGAATCCTTTTTTTTCCATAATGTGGAAAAACAAATATTCCTCATACTTGCAAGTAAGTTGTTTCTTATTTTTATGATATTCTGCACCTGCAGGTGCTCACAGCTGCCTGCCCGCACTCACTGCTCTTCTTCCTCTGCCCTCGGGTTATCCAAAAGCCAGCAGAGACACTGCACAAAGTTTTTAAACCCCAGAGCTTTTAAATGGGAAGGTATTTAGAGCTGTGCTAAGTCACTGCCTCTGCATGAACTGTACTTGTGCTGTTTTAATACCAAAAGCATAGCAAATCACTCTATTACTTAGGTCTTTTCCTCCACAGATCTCAGAGCTTTCACAAAATAACGGCAGAATGAAGCAGTTTATATTTGAACACAACACATCTTTCAACATCCACTTCTCAGAAAATGCTCACTTATTTCATCACAAATTTAAACAACAACAAAACCCTCAAACCCAGTCAAACCCAGCTGCGTCAAGCCTGACAGACGTTGATGACACTCATAAAAGGCAGAGCTTTCTAAAGAGACATCTTTCTCGTGGAAAGTGTTAGCCAATTGATAATACAGGTAATATTCAGCACTCTACATCTATGCTGATATATAAAACTGCTGTCAAAGCTGCTGTCTTTATTGACACCATCATGAATACTTTGTTCCCAAGGTAAAGACATTATCGTCAGAAAGAGCTGAAAACATCACAGAAGATATTTCTCAGTTTAACTATGTAAAAGTCTCTTGCTAGAAACTCTTAACATCCGAAAAAGACTGAAGGAATCCCATTCACAATAGCACATCTCACTTAAAATCATCAAAGAGCATTTTAACTGGAAAAAAACACTAAGTGACTGGTTTCACTCCAGCCATGGGCTAACCCAGCTCCGAGTGCCACCACATCGTCTCACGCCCCATGCAGAGACCTGGCTGGGGGTCCCATAGAGAAATAAATCGAATTGCCTAAAACCCACCACTGTTACACCATGAAAACCTTACTGACCTTCAGATGGGCACTGCTTAGGGACATCTGTGGAGGAGCAAAGCATTGCTGTCCCCATCGCTGCATTCTCCTTCACCATACACTGAAAGTAATACCGTAAATAAAAAGGAATAAACCATTGCCTCCCTCAGCACTGGCCTTATTTACCCTTGCTGTAATTTGACCATTAAAAAAAAATCACTGAAAAACAAATCTACAAAAGATTTCAGCAATTTTCCACCAATTTTTCAAAACCCACAGAAGCTTCCTCAGGAGCAAGCTCATGTCTCGGTCCCGTTGCATCCTCAGCCCTCCCTAATGACCCCCTGCCCTGCTCGGGGGTCTGAGGCGAGCACACACCCACACCATTTCACCCCTTCCCTGTCCCCGTGACATTTTATCCCACTCAGCTCTTACCTCTAATCTAATTTGACTGAGATGGAGAAACCTCACGCTCTCTAGAGATTGATTCTCCGTAAGCGCAGCACATAAATGAATATTTTACAAGTCATATAAATGCAGCCCTTTCTATTTTTCTTTCCCACTTCTGCTGGATGAAGGTAGACGCTGGTACCAGTTTACGGCGTTAAGTTCCCATCTCAGGGGCAGGCAGAGATTCCCCGTGTTCCAGCCCAGCCCCTCACCAACCTCCCCCTTCCAGGTCTCCCTTCAAAGCACCAAAACCAACATAAGATGCTGTTTAGTATGTAACTTCTGACATCATTTTAACTCCCGCTCTGCTGCAACAGTTGATTATTAAAAATATGTAATAGCTGGTTTCTTCTAGAAAACGTCCTCTGGTCTGCAGTGACCTCTTGCTTGGTAAAAAACAATCTGCACCAGAATGACTGATGCATGAAACCTTCTTTAGTAAGAAAACACACTCTACATACGGTTACCTTCTTTAGCATCTAGTGGTCAATAGCTCATAGGATGTACCTTAAATGTGGCTATAAGGAATTAACACTTGACACCTGAGGATCCCACTGCAATAGCCCCACGCTTCTGACTTCAAAGGCAAGAGAGGAGTAATATTGAGATCAAAGACTTCCAGCACAATTACAGTTTTTGAAGTTTGCAAGCCATAGAAATTGGAGGCATTTTAGTTCATTCGCTCTTGTAGTTTTCTGAACTCATGAATACTTTGAATCACTGTTCAAACTTTTGATGCAAACTAGTGTTTTGATGCACAAGGATCTGAAGATGCCAGGGAATTCCAGATTAATCCATGCTGACAGCAAGGGCTCTCTTTAGCTTTCCATCAGCGCAGATAGTTTGCAAGGTTTGAAAAAAAAAAAAAAACCACCTCTGCTATATAGTCTGATGAAAAGTAAGCTCTGCTGCTTGGGGAAAACACTATCTTTTCAAACATAAACATGCAGAAGGCCGTATTTTTGGATGAGGCATAAAAAAATGTAAAAAGTTGCTTCTACATTTTATTGCTAGCAGAAGAATTCACCTTTACACACCCTCCAATAGACACAACAGCAGCAGATCAATTAAAATTCTGGGTTCCTTTGCACGCTGCTGCTCTGCCATTTTAGGTTCCTCTTCTTTATTGTTTTATTCCATTGATTTATGAAAGTTTTATTCCACTGCTTTATGAAAGTACGTGACCATTTGCTCATTGCCACCATTGGCTGAGCAGCACTGTTCCATCCACAATTCAATGGGATACAAGTGCAGGTCTCTAATGTCACTCTTAAAACATTAATCAAGGAATATTTCCAGTCCAACTTTGATTTCCAATCAACAAATCAAACACAAATACTAATCAGACACTCAGAAATGTCCTGCTACACTGTGACAGACACACAATTGCATATATTTCTCAGATCTCTTTATCCTTTTCTATATTTTAGCAACCTTTTCCTCTTGGTCATCTACATGATTTAATCAATATTGGTTATCTTGCTGCTTCTTGTGAAAATTACCCAAATTGCTACACGGCGGATAGTTTCAAACAGACAATTGTTCTTGTTGTGAAATTCAGTATTTTTGTAGGAAAGTATTGTTAAGTTCCTGCCAGACAGTAATTTGTAACCCAGCTCTCCAAACCACAATGAATGCTCCATCCCTTTCCCCAGTTCTTGAATGGAAGAGCAGACACTGTTTAAGGCTCACCTATGGCACAGGATGTTTCATACACCCCATAATTTCTCAATTACCGTGACAGCACATCCATGCTTTATATTCCAAACTAATCATAAAACTTCAGCAGCAAACATTTTAACCAGCCATTGCAATCCATATTGTTCCATGACCCAAAGTCTTATCAGACAGCACTGAGAGCAAAACCTGGCCAAATCAAATTCCACTTGAAAAGCAAAATACTGGCAAATCCCACCACCAGCCAGAGCCCGTCCACATGGGAGACACTTGGTTCTCTTGGAGTTTCTGGACACTGTGAAAGAGAAAAGCTGCCCACACTCCTTGTGCATGGGGATTCCTGAAAGTCCCATGACATGCTTAACTGTTCAGCTTAGAAACCAAATTGCTTATCCCTTATGAGAGATAATCTTTGAACGTGGCAGTGCACTGTGTTGACCCTATTTGTCCAGAAGACCATCCTGGGCAGGTAAAATTATTATAAGTCTTGGCAATACTCTGTATATCTGGGGTGCTAAAGTCGAGTAACATTCTCTTTCTGCACTACAGAGTCCTTGTAAAACAGGCTATGTATCACAATAAATCTGTTTATTTTTGTTATGGTTCTTCCATCACTCTCCAACTGCTGCTTCTTTCTCTTTGAAAGCACTTGATTGTACCATTCTCTGTCTGTTTTCAGCATCATAAAATTAAATTCACCTCATTGATCAGAAGATGACCTCTATCCAGTGCCTCTTAGATTAGAGATAACAGCAGGCTGCTGTCTAACTGAGAAATAATTTCTTCAGCTCCTTCAGCTCCTCTTTATTATGATTGCTTCCTAACATATCACTTAAAAACTGGAACGGAAAACAAATGAGAATATCTTCTCCCAGTGTTTGTATTTTGACTTACCAACAAACACACACACACGCACGCTGCAGCACACTTCGCTTAAGAATAATTCATTTTTTTTCTGTGGAAGATGAAGAAAATATTTAGCTGTAGATAGATGAGCTGAAGACAGGGGTAAAAATGGATTGATATAAAACCTACTTCTCGTTCAAAAGGCTTCATGCTTTGAAACAGGAAAAATTGTAGATGTACATTCATGTGAAATTTAAACTGTGCATATTCAGGAACAGGTTTTTAAATATCAGCATTAAAGATCACGTTAGAATATATTATCACATTCTGCACTGTAGCATGTGTTACATATTTATAACAAGGAAAGCATGAAAGACTAATCATATGCTATGAATAATGCCATGTTTTTACAGTGAGATTTGCGAAGTCCTTCTCCCAGACACTCACTTCTGCTGGGGGCAGGAGAAGGGAGAGGTTCCTCCACCACTTACTGCTCTGCTGCTCAGCATCCGCTGAGGGATGGTCCCAATTCAAAGGTGTTAGTGTACAGTGATGTTAATCTGAAAATAGGCATAAATACGTGTATTATTTCAGGCCTATGGCTGAGCTGCAGGAGAGGTTCCAGTTGGCAGCAAACATCACACTTTGTTCCCTGTGCCTTATGGCCTTGGCTACGTGATGGGATCTCTGGAGGGCTTGTCAGCCTCCGTGAAGCCTCTCAGCATCACTCCTACCATCCCTCACTTCACCACAGTGAGGAATGCTCTCTTTAGGAATAAAGTGAACTTTGCTGCTTCTTTTCCCCCAACAAAACTTTGAGCGCCTCAGACACCGGAATGGGTTTTTGACAGCTGACCTTATTTTATCAAATAATACATCATCAAAGCAACACAAGTCTGATAGCGTATTACGCTAGTACAGTTGAAATACTACACAAATATATCATCCAAGTAATGCTGGTTTTATGATCTGCTTGCCCTAATATCAGCTACCCAGCAAAAGCCATTTCTACTGTACCTCGCTTTTCTTGCTTTACTTAAGGAGTGGTATCTTTTACAAGATGAAGCATGGACAGAAAATGTGTTTCTTTCTGGCTGTGGTGTGAAGCACTGCTCCTTTCACAGGAGGCAACAAGAGCTGTGACTAAGTAGTCTATAAGGCTAACAGAAAATAAAGCTGCCTTCCTTGCTTTGCTCAGGGGGATCTGGTGCTGTGACCAGCTCTGGGGGGTCCCCAGGGAGCCTGGCATGGACAACAGGGACTTGGTGCCTTTGGGATTCTCTGTTGGGGTGGAAAGGCAGCACTGAGCCTCTGCGGAGAGATGCCCTCAGTCTCAGGCATCGATTGTGCTGCAAGAAATTTAGAATGAGATTACAAGAGTGAGCATGAAAATAAATGCTGGTGGTAGTTCTGTAAGAAGGAAAGGTGTTCAACAGGATAGAGGATCAGCTACAACAGAGAGTGCCCATACAGCACATCTTCACCAGAAGATGAAAAAGAGCCTTGAAAAACCTGAATAAAATATCTACCACGAACTCTTTGTACTTCGCTGGCCAGTTGTGAGTTCTAAACAAGATTTAACATGCCCTGGCTTCAAAACTCAGAGCACATTCCCAGGAGAAAAGAGCAGTTATTGATCAAGGTCAGTCTCAATCACGGAGTCATGGAATAAAGTCAGTCTGAGCATCCCCTAGCTAGGAAAATATCATCTGGGAATCACCTCTATTTTGTCGAGAAGGCAGTCCTTGGAATAGGGACTCTCCTCCACTCTGGGATTGAGGCCCTCCTGTAGAGTTGTTCCCTGGTATCAAACTGGAATAATACAAACATTAATTCAGAAAACTTGTTCAGCACAAAACTTTCTGTATATTCTAATTTAGTGTCACTAAATTTCCCTGTGTCTTCTTTTTTTAAAAAAAAAAAAGAAATCAGATGGGGTGTTTTCACTGAATTTCACTGAATTTCTAAAAAAAAGAAGAAATCAGATGGGGTGTTTGGGTTAGTAACATCACTGTTCCCCCTTAGCTGCCAGGAACCCTTATCTTCCAATGTCAAAGCTGTTTTGAGATGGTGAATCCATAAGGAATGCAGCACATCGCAGCGCGGAGCCTGCCATTGTTTCAGACAATTTTATCTCTTCTCTGATTTTCAAAACTACTGAAGGCACACAGATAGGTTGACAGATACATTTGCTATGTAATATTGGCTCTGCAATGCTAATATTGGCTGTTGCCTGACATTTTATATAACAACATTTATATAACCGAAATTCCTGTAATTTCTAAGTTACCTGATGCACCACGGAATTTAAAACCAGCGATTCCATTTTCTTCACTTATCAACTTAAAGCTCATGATGAATCAAGTAATATCAGAGAAGATAAATTATGCTGCTGTTTATTTACAGTTTACATCCCTGCAGTCAATGTACCTCATGCAGGAATTGACCTTTGGAAGAACTATAGCAGCACATTATTTTTGCAGCAGAAAAATTGATGGAAATTGATGATGCCTGAAAAACACACAATTATAGTGTCTTGATTAAAAATGGAGCACATTTCAATGAACTTTTTCCCTTCTTCGCATGATTATGATACACAAGTACTAACATTAATGGTATTTTTTTATATAATGAACCATAAAATTACAGTTGGCAGTCAAGAGCACTCTAGCAGATAAGTAAGGCAATTTTCCTCATCATTTTTCCCTTTGTTGTCAATCTTGTTGCATAGCCCATTGCCTTTTCAATGAGCTGTAATGTGAATATTCAAGATCTTGCTTTTCCCCGGTGTATATATTCCACTTGAAATAATTCAGTTTCATGCCACCCATTTTAATAGGTTTTATTAAGTAAACTTAATATTTTTAGGTTTTCCACTCGTACTAGAATTTGCCTGCACATTGACAAAAAAGAATAATGGCATTTAAATTGCACAGGTTTCATGCAGATCAGCAAAAGTGCTTATAGAGCTTGCTGTGGAAACATGCTTAAAAGTTTGGGTTTGATTTTGCTCTAATACTGTCTTTCTCTCTGTACGGGCGATTTTATGAAGTTTAGACATGTTTGAATACTTATCCATGTTACGTATGACAATCCAATTAACTATCAGTTTAGACTGAACTGAGTTACAAGAAACAAACATTATAGCTATTAGCTCTTATATTAAGGCATTTTAGGAAGCATTTACTTCACGCTATTTCCAGTTGTCTGGCAATTTGCAACTCTTGATGTAAATTACAGTTGCTGTAGTACAAGATGAGTAAAACATCACAGGGCCTCATCTATGTCTTACATGGAATAAAATGGCAATAAAGATTAATATGTTATGTAGTTTGGAGCTAGGGAAAAAAAAAAAAAAGAAAAGATGTGAAGTGCTCTTGAGAAGAATTATCACTCTCACTTCCCACTACGTGCAAACAAGCAGCTATCAGATAATAGCAGCTTTCTCCTGCTCCAGCAGTAGGGTGAAGTCTGGGCTCCACTGATGACAAAAAAATGGTGAGTATGACCTCCTCCCCAGCTTGCGGTGCTGAGTGAGAAAGATCCTTCTCCAAGCAAGTTTGAAAACATTACTTTTCTGTCACCTTCACTGTAGGGTTTGCTCAGAGAGCTTAGCAGTCAGGGAAGGAGATTATGGAGATAGCTCAAGGCTTGATAAAGATCAACACTTTATTGTCGTGGTAATTGCAGAGTCATGAGAAACTCATCTTCTGGACATGTCCAGGCCTTGTGCCATCTGAAAGTCAGTCTGATTTTTGGGTGTTCTAAACTGCCAATTGTTTCCTGATTCACTCAAATCTTTCCTGATCATCTTACTGACCTTCCTTTATTAGTTGTGATTGGCCAAGGGCAGACATTCTTTCTTCTTTATCTGAACAAGACGGCAAGAGCTTGGCAGGTTTTATTTGGCATCTAGCAATCCCTAAGAATAGCAATAACACAAACAGTGAAAAAAAGGTTAACTCTCTATTCATATACAAGAGCCATAATTACAAAAGGCTACCCTAAAAGTAGCAACAGTAACTCCTTGTTCCAATTCATTGCTCAAATTCAGTCAAGCACAAGGTCCTGGCTCCAATCTGAGATTTATTCCTGGCTTCACACTTACTCACAGTAACTCCACCAAAATTTCATTATCTTATAGTTTTACTTTTTCCCCATAGACTGTGAAGCAAATAATACTAGTCACTGCCACTCAAGAAAAGGAAAAATCAATGATGGTATCTTGGGTATTGGATAATGCCACTGAAATCCCCACACTCGTGAACAGCTGTAGCTCATTTCATGACATTTACTTGCAGAAGTCTAGGAATTTGCAAGACAGTGCAGGTCAAGAGTGTTGTTAAAAGAATTTTAAAAATTCAAGCATTTCAAAGGCAGATTGTTCTATTTTTGTAACTTTTAGTCAGTGAAGAGAAGTTGTCATTACATCTGGTTACGTTTTGTCAGATCAGCCTACACCAAGAGACAAAGTACCATAAAGGTAAATAATCTATGACACAGTCCAAGTTAAAGGAGGTGACCCTTATTTTCATTTTGGATGTCTATTACCATACAAAACACAATGCTTATCCTAGGGGAAAAAAAAAAAGGCTTCCTAAGGACTACATGGCTGATTTAAGTTTCTTGCAATGCTCAACTTAACTAAATTTAGGGCTACATTCTGTGGTATTTAAACATATTAAATTCTCATTGACTTCAATGGGAGTGTTATTCAGTTAAAGACTGCATTACTTCAACTATTTTATTGAGCTCTACTTGAATAACTGCACATAAGTCCACTGGCTCACAAAGATGTCTACAAACACAGGACAAAAAAAAAAAAGAAAGAACCAACTTAACCAAAACATTTCTAAAGAACTGAAAAGAAAAATAATCTGCAAACTGAAAGTGAGACATCAGCATTTAACAGCACAGAGCTGAGTCTTGTGTACTGCATTTTCAGAGATGCAGCTGTGATTCACCCATTAAACCCAGCACATCTGCCAGTCGAGCAGCTGCAAGTGGGTTCAGTGATGAGCGAAGGGTGCCACAGACCTCCCTCTCCTCCAAGAGCTCCTCTCCATACAGCAGCTGAGCCAACGCCACGGGTAAATCTCCCTGATGGGATGAGGTTAGTCTCATTTCTCCCACCACTTGCAATCAGCACCTTTGTTTTCATTTTCCCTCAGCAGCTGATTCCCAATTGCATCGGCTTTGCACAATCTGAGACCTTCCTTTCGAGCAGTAGTGTCTTTAAAGGTTTGTGAGTAACATCAAGAGATGAAAATGAAGTGATCTGGGAGACCACTGTCCCTAACTGTGAGGAGTGTCACTGTGGATTTTGCTTATTTGTTTCTGCAATAGTGCCTTTTTTTCCTACCCACAAGGAAACTGGAGGCAACTTTTAGTGGGAGTCACACCTCAGTCCTTTAAAACATATAACTGCTGTGAGAATTTGTTAGGACCCAAATTAGGTCCAACATTTGAACATGCAAAGTTTGCAAGAAACTGTAAAGAAGTGAGGCCAGTTTCCTGGTGAAAAAAAATGCTGATGAGACCAAGCTAGCTGCCTCTTCCAGTGGCTTTGAAACAGGGCTTAGTTTTGTGCAATTTAAAGTGAACATGGGATCAACTTCCAGCACTCAGGGAAGGACTCACACACTTGTATTAGCTGCAAACTTGCAAGCCTGCTTCCTCAGATTTCATTTCCAGTAACCGTAATCCTTTCCTAATGTGAAGCTTTTTATATATATCTATTTATATAAAGTTGACCGGAGCCAATTTTTGGAAGAAACCACCAACATATCCAACATAGACAAGTTCTGATAACCAAGCAGCAAGAACTCACTGCTAATTTCAATGGCTCATTTCAAGCACAGTCTGATCTATTGTGTAAAAGCTGCTATTAAGCCAGACAAAGTCTATAAAATAGATCAGACTTAACACGAATAGCAAATAAATTTTGTTATGAGTGGTGAATGATGAGATATGTTTCTAATATACAGCACAAGTTGGTGAATAGGGATCCAATGTGAAAAAGAAAACATTGTCAACTTTTGATATTTGTCCGTATATCTGTCACATAAGCAGTGGTGGCTAATCTTGGCTCAGAAAAAAAAAATCTACGGCTGAGAAATGAAGAGTGTCAGGTTTGCAATGAGCTAATGTGGCAGAAGGTCAAGGTTGACAAATCAGCACCAGCCTAATGCCTCGAATATGTCCACTGCAGCGTTAGTCTACGAAAGATAAATGAAGAAAGTGTCAGCCAGCTCTAGTCTAAACAATGGAACAATTTAAAGTGGAGGGAATCATAATCTGAAGCAATTTGTTTCATACTGTACAATCACGATAAGGAAAATCTCAATTTTTCTCTATCAAATTGGGGTGTAAATAGGAGTTTCAACCAAAAAATCTTTCATCAGAATAAAAGTCACATTTCAAGGTACCCTTAAGGATAAGAGCCAAGTTTTAACCTCAGTGGTACAGAAAATATGAGTAAACAATTTTGGCTTGGTTGTGTAGCAGTGAATAAAATGCTGCCAGTTCTCCCTTTGGAGGTAAACAAGAACAGGTAGATGAAATACATATTCAGGAGATGTGGGGTTTAGCAGCAAATCAGAAGAGCTTTCTGAAAAAGGAATTAATGCACATCCCCTGACAAGGAAAATTGCATTTGCAATTTATTTCTAGAAGGGAGAGATGGCCATTTAGCTCTTAAGGGATTCCTACAAATCAGAGTACTCTCAGTCTTCAACCTCCAAGTAACGCATTGAAAGGAGCATGCAAGAATCATTATTTCTCACAGACTTACTTCTGTTGGGTCTTCTGTCAAAGACATCATAGGAGTCTTCAGCGTGAGCAACACAAGTAGAATGGCAGAGCGAAGACCTTGCAAAAAGAAGTCTGAATACATAGGTTGTAATGTGTATGTTCCACTACATAAAAATGCTGAAGTAACAGTAGGTGATAAACCCACAAAGTGAAAGAAATTGAAACTTAAAATTCTCGCTGATCCGCTCTGTAACTTCACACTTCAGTTATAGGTTTTTATTTCAGGTCTTTCATGAGTCTCTGATCTTATGATTTTCTCTTCCGTTTTCCAGATTTTAATGAGTCTATCAAGACATTTGTATAGCACTGAGGAGAAGGTTATGCAAAGTCTGAAGTAAATTCAGATTGACTTTGAGTACAAGGCACTTTAACTTAATATGCATCTCCTTCTATTCAAAATGGCTCGTTACTACCACCTCACACTTCCAATCTCACATTGGTTATATTTAAGTAAAACAGGTTCCTATTATTCTCTCTGTTTAATAATTCAAGGCCCAATCTTGTTCCTGTTAATGCCAATGGGAGCTATTTGCTGTTGACTCCAAAGGGAAGAGGTGTGAACGTGATATGTGTATCATCAGATTCACTCTGTTAGACGGCTGTAGATTTCAGAGAGTGGACAGTTTACAGAGAGTTTTAGGAAAGTCTAGAAATCCAAAGGTTTCAAGGAGCAGACAGTTTACAGAGAGTTTTAGGAAAGTCTAAGAATACACCATATAATTTTAATTTTGTGGATATAGTTTTCTCAAATAGAATTATTCCTTAGATGATACTTAGTCCTGATGACACTGAAGAGACAATCTGCTGTATATATTGGAGGTGTGAACAGTTCATCAGCAGTGATGTTCACATGCTATGCTCCTGTTGGTTCTTTTGGAGATCCATCTCAGGTCTTCTCCCTTCTGGTACTCTAATACTAGTCTTGAACGGATGGATTCCTTTGGATAGTACAGCAGCTATGTCCCCACAGGTACAGATAGTACAGCTGTTGAAATCATCTGGATGGATTCCTTTGCATGGATAGTACAGTAGCTATGTCCCCACAGGTACAGATAGTACAGCTGTTGAAGTCATCCCAGTTGTTTCTATACAACCAGATTTTTCTGGGATTGCTTTCCTTAAAGAAAGGGCTGTTTTGGAGTTGTCTCTGCTGATCCGTTCCTTGGCCAAAATGGCACCCCAAAGACAGAGAGACTGCAGTGGCAGAGACTGAAGCATTTGCATTCTCCACTGACTTTTCATGCTTCCCTAAGCTATTATAGCCCATTGTCCCAACAGGACCTTGCAGTCAGATTTTAATCCCTCACCTCACATACATCAAGTAGCTCCATTAACTCCTTGCACACAGCAGTCTTATTTCTAAGTGAAATAGTTTACTACTTATTTTTAAAAACAGTAATCCAAACCTTACCACAATAGCCTCCTAAGTATTATCATTTTAGAAGAGTTAAAATGTAACTAATAACACAATTCTAATAGAGTATTTTTTAATATGTTTTTTTTTTTTTTTACCACTCATAACTCAGTTCTGGAGAGCGTATTATTGTAACTAATAACACAATCCTAATAGAGTATTTGTTAATATGTGTTTTTTTACTACTCGTAACTCAGTTTTGGAGAGTGTATTAGCAATTTTGGTAAGAGTATAGATGTGGACAATCACAAAATCTGAAGCAACAAATTTTGATTTTTTTTTTTTTAAGTTGTCACAGTTTGGGCCACTTTGGCCAACAACGAGATGACAGATGCTCTCCCCCACCTCTTCCTCCAAGGAGAGGAAGAAGAGAGGCGAAGAGATTTATGAGTTTATAAACCACTAGAATACTTCAATGAACTATTAATAATAAAATAGAAAGGAAATAGTGAAAGAGATACTATATAGATATATATATACACAAAACCATACCAAGCTCAAAGAGATTTATGAGTTTATAAACCACTAAAATACTTCAATGAATTATTAATAATAAAATAGAATGGAAATAGTGAAAGAGATACTATATAGAGATATATATACACAAAACCATACCAAGCTCCCAGGAAGATGTCACCAGCAGGTACTGCAGAAGTCCCAGACTGGGCTCCAGAACTGGATTCTGGAACACACTGATTAGGATCAAAGGCAAGCGAGCTGCCAGGGTCCTTCTTGGACATCAGTTATTGAAGAAACAGAGTCATCCAAGAGACCAGGCCATCGAAGAAGGAATCTTGGCCCTTTGGTCCCTCAGCTTTTATACTGAGCATGGCAGATGGGACGGAACACCCTATTGGTCAGTTTGGGTCACCTGACCTATCCACGCCTCCCCACAGGTGGGACCTCTCCATTGGGTAAACAAGCAGGTTGGCAACACGGATGAGCAAGGGCCTCCCTCACCACACAGAAGGTTGGCTCCGCTCCACCTCAAACCAGGATGTTTCTATGAGTTTCGTTTCAGCTTCAACCGCAGTTTTGAGAATGGCAAAAATAGTCCTTGAAAGAACAGTAGATAATAATCAATGTTTATACTAAAGCTGAACTTTGTGGTAGTAGTGAAATCTATGAAATTACATACCTGATTAATGAGGTGCATATAATTGGGTTGGGAGAGCCTATGACGGAGGTGATTTTAAAACACTTGAGATCCTAAAACTGAAGGAACTTTTACCCCCAGCTCACAAAGCCCACTCATCCTTAGGCTCTGACCCTTATAGCCTAACTAACTGACATGTTTCCAGGTGCAATATCCATGCAGATTTTATAATTAAGTATATTTTTTCATAATTCTTCAA
The DNA here is from genome assembly GCF_001431845.1 of Calidris pugnax. Lineage (NCBI taxonomy): Eukaryota > Metazoa > Chordata > Aves > Charadriiformes > Scolopacidae > Calidris > Calidris pugnax. The sequence goes on from NW_015090880.1 coordinate 3,482,877, forward strand.
GGAAGTTTCATGGAGGGAGAAAAATCACTAGCAAAAAAGTATGACCTGAAGCAATGACAACAACAACAAAAAAGTAAAAAAAAAAGAGGAAGACAAAGGAGACCTCTCTAAAATTAGTCTGTGTTTTTAAGAAGTGTATCACAAAATGATTTTTAGGCTGTGGTGGTGTAAACCACCCAACGCTATTGACAGAACGATGACAGATTATTGACTGAGGTGGGGAAGGATCCAGCCATCGCATCTCTCTCGCTGGAATTTGAGCCCTGTAAGGTTGCAGAGAATGGATTCTATAAAACTAAACCTAAAAAGTGTATTATTTCTCAGAGGACACAATTGTAACAAGCTTTTCCTGATGGCAAAAATCCAATTATTGTAGTAAAGGTTGTGCTCAGTTATTTCTCACTTCATGTCAAAGCAAATTGTAAAATGAGGTGCATGGGAACTCTGCTGCTCTACCTTTACTGGTACATAAGCCTACACTCTGCCTTTTTTGTTGTTGTTAGCAAGACAACAGAGGTAAAAACTGAAGGCTAATGTCATCAAGCACTGGCCGAGAGTGTGATATATAGATTTTTTGGGGGGTATTTCTCAAGAACTGCAAAAAAAAGTTTAGCATAGATTGGATCAAATATATATTTTTCTTTGGTGGCAGGAATAAAGTTATCTTCACCTCAATTGAATTTTTCTTCGTCTTAGATAGTAGTATATGTTAAACTAGTACAAGCGCTTTTTCTATTTGCTTGGCAGAGGAAAAGAAAAAACTCCACTCAAAACTAAAGGCTAAAGCAATTATTCCTGGCTGTATCTTTGCTTTCTGTGAAATGGCAGTACGGCCTGTGAGGAAAACTAACTTATTTTTTTAAGGAAACCAAGCGCAGTAAGAACGAAGACCTTGGTGAATTTTCTGCCCTGGTCACTGCAGGTGATTGATGCCGTACTCCTCCCCCAGAGCTCCTAGCAATGTAATCCCAGAGCAAAGACCTCTTTGAACAGCTCCTCCTGAGTTTCCTAGCTCGGTGTCATTAGTACAGTATCTGTAAAATTAATTCCTCCCTTCCTCCCTTCTATTCTTTCCTTCTTAGATTTCCTTTTAGATCATAATTGCATATGGAAGAAGGGCACTTCAACGCTCGCTTGGGCTTGCTCTCCCTCCCATCTGGCCCTTCCACTGGGATGGTCTCCCACACCTGAAACACCCAGTTCTTCTCTCCTCTTTGGGTCACGGGTAAAGTGACGTGTTTCATTTCCTGCAGCTGCTGGGCTCAGACGTACAGAACTGTTTTGCTTTCCACAGTAGTTGTCTTATCTGCTAAATATCTCCCACACATCTCTTTTCTTCAGGATTAAACATGCAGCTGTAGCAGCTACGTTCATTTTTCTGCTCAAGCATTAAACAGGTGGACTAAATGCTTCTCGTACATTAATTTAATATGTAAATATAAGTTAGGAGATGACTTGCATACACTTTTGGCAGGGTCAGTACAGATCAGATCCTGCAATAGGACCTGAGCCGGGCAGAGATTCACGGACAGAACGAGTGCCCAATGGCAGCTGTACGCAGCAGAAAATCTCAGCTGTATCCTTTTGCCATGAATAAGCTAAAACACAGCTTAAAATCAGGGATTTTTCCGGGCAGCCCACTTTGACTGACACCACTTGAGATGACCTAATTCAGTTTATGAAATTCTTTTTAGGCATTTGCTAAACCGGACTAAATCAAGCAAACAAAACAGAAAGCCACCCCAGATTAAGCCTGACCTTTTACACCCCAGCTTGAACTGAGGCCAGATTCTGCTTAACATTCACTGTTATGAATAAGCTTTATCTGTCAGATGGGCACTGCTAAGCCACATGCAAAATATAATTAAGCACAGAATCTAGCCTTCTTCATATTGATGGGATAGAGCAGAACACAATGAGGAAAAGGCCAGCAGAATTGGGCCCAAAACTTAAGTTTAAACCATTTTACATTGAAAAAATATTTGATGGAGTGACCATGCAATATGAATACCGCATTTAAAAAAAAGGGGTTAGGGCTCACAAAGATGCACTACCCATCAAATGGGAAGATGCTACATCTATATTTAAAAATAATGTTGATTGGACTGATCAGTTTGAACATATTAAGTGGACATCTGTCTTCAGTTGAGATAGCACTAATTTGGTAGTCTGTTGAAGCTGGCTACAAAGTTAGATAGGCAAGTCCCTAACTGATAATTAGTTGCTGACTCCTAACAGTACAATCTGTATTTAGTCAGGATTTTCCCAAAACAAATACTAAACATGCTGCTTTTAACATATATTGGAGGGGGGGGAGGAGTGGGTAAGCCCTTTCCAGCCAGTCAAGAGATTTTCCCATTTTAATTGTTCTGTGGCAGTGATTGGGGAACAGCAAGAAGGGCTGTCTTTAGTGGTCCTGTGTCTTCATTTGGGCTTCATTTTGGGTTTTCATACCAATTACCTTAGACTGAGATCTGTTTTCTGTTTTGGGCCGTAATGTTCAGTAAACTTCTAAATTGCACCTTCAGCAATAGTTTGTTTGGTTTTTTTTTTCATTCAAAACTCTTCCAGAAAACAATGAACAAGCCAGATCTCAGGAAATTCTGCAGGATATAGTTACATTTGCTTTAATGCTTTTTAGTAAGACTAATTCATAAAAGGCAATAGAAATACGATACCAATGCTTCTGAGACTAACTTAATAAAACTGCCCTTTGTTCAAGCTGAAAGGCTTTAAATAATGTTTTGACACTCAAGATACGTGTCCACCAAACTGATATGTATTCCTTGACCCCAACGTTGTGACACAGGTCGGGGCTACAAAGGGTTATTTGCCAGACACAAGACAGGGGCTTGCCCACTGGCTACTGTCAGACTCCTTCAGTCTGTTTTCATTTATCTTAGCAAAAATCTTGCCCAAGTAAAAGCTGCAGGGCTTGACTCTCAAAGTTTAGAACAGGTTCATTTCTCAAATTAAAATTTTATTGGGCCCTGGCTGTCAGAGCAATTTCCAGACACGCCAGCCTTCATCCCTTCTGCCGAGGCTGGGTTGTCTACAACCCTCTCTGCAGCTGCCGTCACCCCTTGCTCTGGAGGTTCATTCTGCCCTTGGATCTGGGGAAACACTACGAGTAGCTTGTGCCCCTCTTTGCCATCTCCTTCACCCCCACACCACCCTCCTGGCCTTTTCCTCTCCATTTAAGTCAGTTTACAGGGGTGCTTTATGCGGCCAGGTTTATGATCACTGTTTCTGCCACATCTCAGTCATGATTGCATTTATCAGCCCAGCTGACAACCAGTTCTTAAATACGGTTGTGAATGCATAGGTTTAAAAAAAAATACTGTAATCCTGAGAGGAATGCCTCTTTTGGAGGAAAATAAATCCAAAGGAAGTAGACAAATTTACTTGAAAGTAAACCGTGATAAATAAAATTATTCCTGTGGAATATCCCAATAATCTGGTTTTAATATTTAGACTGCTTTAAATAGCATGCAGATTAAATTTGATATAGAAGAAATTGCAGCCTCTATTTATTTGTATTTGTACATACAGAAGCAACATAAAAACCTCTCGAGTTTGTGGAGGAGTCTGTAGCGAATTTGCAAATAACCATATCTACAGCAGTAGTGTATAATGTACCAATATAATATACTGGAGAAAGTTGTCACTTGTTTGGCAATTAACACTGATATAGGAGGGAAAAGGAAGGAGAGGATATTAACAGATTAATCTTGGGTCCTTTTAGACTGCGCTGAAGTAAAATGACAATGGAGTTTGCTCCAACTCCTGTTAGATCAGTGCCCTCTGCTGATCGGTGCTTGGATTTAACCAACTGCAGCAAAACTACTCACAGCCCCCTAAAATACAGTCTGCAGCTTTGCACTTACAGGAAGAAAACATATAAAGATTTAACCCTCAATTTAAAAGCATCTCTATGTATCTTAAGTCCTGTGGTTCAACCCCAACCCAAAACATCTTCTGTTTGCCGTCTTGCTGTTAGACATTGTCTTTTTCTCCTTTTTGATCAAGTGAAATGTTGTTAATATACTATGAAAAAAAAAAAAGAAGTGATTGACAGTTTCATATTGCAGCTGTATATTGAGATAAATGGTCCCACTTTGCAAACAGCCCATGCCATGACACTTGGCTACTCAAAGAGTAAGGAAATCCTTCGGGTGAGTACAACTGGCCCAGCCAAACCCATTGATGTATAAATAAATAATAATAAACTTGCCTGAAGCCCTTCTTATGCTGAAAGATGTAAAATGCAAAATACTGAGCATCATCTTTCATATTTATAACTTTTGATATGCATATTATCAGCTTGATATCCTTGTTTAGCTAATAAGAAAAGTGCTAACATGGGTCAAAACCTTCTATATTTGCCAACTTATTGCATCCAGCAGATACAGGTGGAAGGGAAATTTCATCTCAGCTAGAAATAGTGTTATGCTTGGGGATGCTCATGCAATGAGGGTCTAACTCTGCAATTGAGTGAATGTTACATAAAGCATAAAGCTGCAGAAAATTTTAAAGACTCAATTAGTTAAAAAAACTAAAAGATAACTACAAGAAAACAAAACAATTATAAAAAGAGAAAAAATCCGATAGCAAGCTGGGAAACTTGACGGCAGCCTAAGTTTAAATGCTGCCTGGAGGAAGGAACACATTGCTCCATGGAGAATAGAAAAAAATGCACATAGAAAATTTTGGAGTCTATTGGTACCATTTACATTTAATTCCTCCTCCTTTTTAGCTTGAAATTTCAGCTTGTATACAAGAACAGGATTCAGCTACATTTGAAAAAAGCACCACAACTTTTTCTTCTGGAAGTCCATTTCCCAGAGAAGTGTTTTAGGCTGCTGTATTGATGTGTAAATTCCACTCTGGTGTTCATTATTTGCATTTTTCGCAGAAATGAGAGCAGAACAATATTTTGGTCATGGTTCTACAACCACGCATTCCCTGCCTAAGTACATGCTTCTGAGCATGAGTGTTGCTTTCAAGAGTTGGTGGTTTTGGATACTGATTTTGTGTTTCAGATTGTCATCTCTACCCCAATGGTACATCCCTTCATTCTGCAGTTTGACAAAGCATGGAGCTACCCAGTGCCTTGCTCCCCAGTATCAATAACATACTACAATGGTCAAACCACAGTTGACTGCTGAATATCCCTCGCCATCATCCCAAAACCCAGCTAGAAGCTAGAGAGGGTCAGCATTCATGTTATTCACGAGCATTGCCACCCCCAGCTCACCACTCCCATGCAGTGTTTTTGGCTGTTTGCCACCGTTCTTCTTTCTGTGCTTTGAAAATGTCTTGCACGTCTTAGAGTGGGGTGTTTATGTTGCTCAGGAAGCAATCAGCAAAAAATCACTAACCATTAGAGTGAGGAGTGGAAATGAATAGTTGACAACTCCTTTATCTACCTGTAATCATTTTAAACAGAGTGAAAACACGGGGAAAGGATGCTGGGATGCTGCAGACAAGGACCTCACCTCAGTGTGGGATTCTCCACCACTTAGTGCACCCCCTGACCCACCTGGAGCACCTCACCATGACACCAGCCCTACGACAGCTCGCAAAAATGCAGCTGGATGGACAAAGGGCTAGGAACAGCAGGAGGTTTTGTCCTTCTGGTGGCACCTGGGACACCCATGCTGGGGCTCTGTGTGCTCTGGTTTGTCCCTGGCAGGTTGGGACCTCAGTGCAGGACCACAGCCTGGAAGAGAGCCACCAGTTCCCAAATAACATATCCAGAACAGATGTTGGGAAGTCTCAGGAAAACATGGGAAATAACCTCTCACCGTGCTCTTTTGTAGGACAACGCTATTTTTTTCTGCACTTCCATGCTAATTAAGCTCCTGGAGGTGCTGCTTCCTCACAAATCCTTCCCCTTTCCTAAGTGAAATGTCAGTATTAGTGCTGATTCAGTGGCACCAGTGTCTGCAAGCATTGCTTTCGGGAGCTAACATTTGCGCACAACGGTATTGCTGGCAAGGTACTCCTTGGCAGAAGGAGAGCGAAAAGTTTGGCAACTATGGGCCAACATGGGTAGCAGATGTTTTTAATGCCAGCTCCTCTCTAATTGCAAAGCAGCAGCAACAGCACAGCGTGAAAGGAGACTGCCATAAATCTCCGATGTAGGGACTAGTCCGCGAGCACATAAATTCTGCCACTTGTTAACAGAATTTGCTGACAATCTCCATGCTCTACTTAAATGTGCGTGGTGTGCAGTCCCCATTTGGCTTCCTAATAATAGGCACAGAGAGCTCCGGCTGTGCTTTCAGACACAGGTTGCCATGATACAGTTCCCCGCGCCGCGAAAATGGCAGGGGCCAATTTGGAGTACACAGATGAATCTTGCACACAGCGAAGCCTCGGTGCCAGGCATCTTTGCTCAACAGCAGAGGATTAGCTGGTACAATCAAAGTTTCTTCACTTCTGAGGATGCTGCAGCAGAGACAGGCTTTTCCCCTCACCTGTAGATGAAGCACCCAGGGCGCCAACAAGCTGCAAGGGTCAAGAAGTTGGAAAAGTGTTTATGCTCTACAAACATAATTTTGACTTTGTGTCCTCACTTCTTCAACACAACCATCTACTTTCCACTATTACGCTGTAAAAAATACGGTCTTCCTTGTGTTAAGGGAGGTGGGCTGGACCTCACAGAGGATTTGTTTGGCTCCCACAGGACCAGCAGTGGTTGAGTTGGCAGTTACTGCTGGCTGCTGTCGCCCCGGGGTGCTAAATCTGCAAGAATGTACTCTCAATGGGTTTGGAGGTGATTTCCTCAGACTTTTCTACAAAGAAAACACATGTAAGATTGTTCCTTATCCTCAAAATTTAGATATCGGTCTTGAACATTTTTTTTTCCTGGCTGGAAGCATCAGTGATGCGACTACAACCCAGAATAGGGATGCCCAGGAACACATCCCTGCTCCTTGCCCAGTCTCACTGTTCTGCTTTCACTAAAGAGTAAGGGTTAAACCACAAACATAAAATCATGGCTGGGAGCTGACCTGGAAAGCAAAGTTTATGAAACATTTATTTACTGTTCTGACATCTGGAGGGAGATACTTCATTTAGGTCATGAATTTTTCTGTTTGGATCTGGGCTGATTGCTCATGCTGCCATACGCCACCCTCCGTTCCTCTGCACCTTCTAGCCCACAACTAATTTTGAAAACAGAGGAGGTTGACCCTTAAGAAGGCTTGGAAAACAGATTGTTTCTTTTTCTTCTTCAAGCAGCAGGAAACAAGACTGTTCACAAGAAGAGAAAATGTAAGAAAGAAATGTTTGAAGTATGAGGAGCCAATATAAAGGAAAGAAAATCGTGTATATTTATGACTAAAAGGAAAATGTGTCCTTTTGAACCTTGCAGTCATAGGAATCTGAACTGAATTAATCAATCACCAGACTATTGATAGGGAAAAAATGACTTGTTGGCAAGCAGCTTGCAAAGGATGTAGATGGAAAGCTAGACATACCACCCTGCTTTCTCTAAACAATTAAGGACAGACTCAGCTGATTTAAATCTGCATAGCAACATCCTAATCAATACAGCTAAGCTGAGTTTTTCAGGCTAAAGATATTGTTTGTTCCACTTTTGTTATCTTTAGTTTTAAAATTAGAGAATATGGACTTGGCATGCTGTGCTCAATGTCATTCCAAGAAGTTCAGTCTACCTTCTTTGGTAAGCAATGCACTTCTCGGCCCCCATAAATGTTATCAGAAAACTGGAAGGGTATTTGCAAAGGAAAGGGTGAAAAGTGCCAAAGAAGTCAAAACCCATACACTTCTCCCTATTACGGTTCTTCCCAAGACAGAATCCCCTGAAGGAAAAGACTGTGTGAAAACAGGAGCTGTTTCTCTCTCTGAAAGAGAACAGATTGACAGATTCTGTATTTATTTTTAAAAAATGCCTAACTAAGCAGCATTAGTCACCCATCATCCGTATTTCTCTCCATAAATGAGAGTGCATGAAGCTATAGAGTCTCCAGAGAAAGCAATTACAATATTAATTTCAACTTAAATGACAACTAGGAAAAAGAAAAAAAAAAAAATCAGCTAGCTTGAGGAGTTCAGTTCTCTTAGATCCTGATTATGAAAAACTACTTCACAAACACTGAAAACCACCAATCTCCAATATAATCTTTAAATGAGCTCCCTGGAAGGCACGACGGAGCAGTATCTGTGTAGGAAGACATCTCAGCAGTAATGAAGGTGCAAGTCTTCAAGTCTGTCAAGCCACCAGTCTGACCGTGAAAGAGGACAGATCCCCGAGGTGGGGGAACCAGACACATGCACACACACAGCCAGGCGGTTGGTCCAGCTCAATTTATTGGCCTTTTTGCACTGGAATTCAAGGAGATATATACCTTATGGCCTCACTCTGTGGTCCACGATCTGTCTCATGCAACTGGGTGTCGTTGAAAGCCTCACTGAAGAGCTTCTTGCCTTGAAGATTTCATGGACTTGTAGTTTCCCCACTCAGAATGGAGCTCTTTGTGCTGGATCAAGTCAGCCATGGCTTTTCTTTTTGCTAAGGTTTGAAAATCTCCCAGGATGGAGATTGTGCACCTCCCTGGGCTGCTGGCTCCAGTGCTGCCAGAGGAAAATTTGGGCGAAACAGCTCCCCGTCCTTTCTTAAACTGGAGAGCTGAAAGAAATCTTGTAACTGACTTCAGCTTTGAATTAGTATAGAGGGCAAAGTCACAGTACGAAAGCCAACGTGCCCCAAAGTGCTCTGGCTGTCTCCTCTCCTTTACTCACTGCTGACAAGGTCAGACCCATAACCTCGACACTCAGCCCAAGTGTATTGTCTCACCACTTTAACGCCAAAAAAGAGCCTTTGCCCTAATTTAGATTTGAGGCAAATTCTTCTGATGGAATGGCTTGAAATGACAACAGCATAATGATTGTCTTGTTAATTCACTTAATAATAAGGACCAATTATATACCAAGAACATTTCCCTTGTGAGTTATTTTCATTCTCAACAAACAGTCCTACTGGAAACATGATGGTCTCCCATCCTCAGAGCAACACAAAATATTTCATCCCAATTGTACAACTGCCAAATACACTCTGAAATGTGTTCCTGCAAACACCGATGAGATGAATGTGATATTGTGTTCTAACTACACTGGCTGGTTCTTGACTTGGGCTTTGCTTTTATTTTTTTTCTGGCAAAATATTGCCCATTAAAAACAGTAATGATGCTAAAATAATGTAAAAAAAATAAAAGGAAGTGGAAGGAGTTCTTTTGAAAGATTTCAAGGGACTTTGCATTTCAAACCAGCCTCTTAGATCACCAAAGCCCATTTAAAAGTTGTCTTCAAAAGGAAAAACAAACAAAGCAAAAATACCTTCCATTCCAATAAGCCTCATTAACTTCTAAATATCCATAATTTGTCATGGAACTCACTCTTCCTTCACAGGACTCCAAATGCCTGTGTGCCTCTCTCTGATGGATAAACGACACCTTGTTGAACAAAACGTCTGGGACGCTGTGCAGCTGGGAGTGTTCCAGACTGACAGTGTTTTACAGGGGCTGTGTGATATTCTTCTTTTGGCTCGGAAAATAAGTGGAAGTGCTGCTTCATCCTCTGTCTTTGTCATACAGTATCACCCAAATGAAGATATAAATATAAGGAGCCAAATAGGAGTTGCATCCTATTTCTTGAACTTCTGCCTGTGCCTTCAGATCTGACAGATTCAAGTTTCTGACCCCAATTAAGCAGCTTCATCTCCATACTTCAACCTAGGAAACAAATAGGTAGAAGGGACTACCATATGTTTTGGTTTTCAGTTCATTAAATCCTTGATTGTGCAAAACCTTTTAAGAGATACTACCCCATAAAATTCATACAAAGCTATATTTTGTGTTGTTTGGAAAAATCTTATTAAACGCTTTCTCCAAAGAAATATTCCAACCTTTTGAGAATCAGCATGACACTTAAATGAATTATTCATGCAAGGCTCCGCAAGATGGGCAAGTTTCCTGCCAAGACTTGCACAGTGAGGGGTGTTATAAAACTGAAATTGGAATGTGGAGAGAACTGATGGAAAAGATTTCAAAGATCATCTTTGTTGAAAAAAAACCTGCGCAACTTCAGACCTTTAAACTTGCGTCTTCACAGCAGAGAGCCTTCTAAATGTCCCACTGCACATCCACTCCCAAATTCTTCAATTTTAAGATGTGCTCACAAACAGATAGACGCTTTTAAATGAAGCCACTGAGTGGTGTAAGTGCAATTTGTGAGAAACATTGACACATAATTCATTTCAGTGATCCTTAAATGAGGCTTCATCTCAGGAAACTCCGGTAAGATTTCCCTTGCCGACTTCATGGAAGCACTGCCCGCTGACACCACGGAGCTCTTCCTAAATTATCCAGTGCAGGAAAATCAAGGGTTGGCCCATGCGTACAGAAGACCCTGAAAACCAACTAGGCTTAAGAACAAAATGGGCAGAATTTATGAAAATCCGTTAAGCCCAACTCAAAAGCTGACATCTGGCAGCAACCAAATGAAAGAGTCCATAAATTTAAGTCCCAATTTCTTTTTTACCTAATTTGCAGGTTTAGATGCTGATGAAAATGAATAATGCTTACTATGTCCCCCACAAATGCACTGTACTGAATAACTAATGAAAGTCACATTTTAAATAATACAACAGACACAAGAAGGGACTGCTGCCATTAATGCAAAGCAAGTCGGTGCCACCAAACATTGTTTTGGTGGCATTTGCACGAGGGAAAAGCGCCCTGTAAGCATAGATGGCTGACATGAGTGATTGCTGAGCGCATTTTAATAATTAATTCCACAAATAAGTGAAGTCTATTTTAATTTCACCTTAGACAGCATTGTTATCTCAGTGAAGTAAATTGCAAGCCCTCTTCTGTTACTGTACCCAACACTGACACTTTGGAAACATTACAAAAGCAGCGGGAACATAATGAAAAATATATATAGTGCTGAGACTTCTGAGCTATCCAAAGTGCTCTTTAAGATCCTGCAGATAATCTTTAGGGAATAATCCAAACAGCTCTGTTGTATAAAGTTACATTAAATGACTGTACATCACGCTGTGATTGAAAAGTCATGCCCAAAAATGCTGATCAGTTTGATTGGACATGGATTCCGTTCCAGCTCTTTAAAAGGCCTCTAAAGAACAGCTTAGTAAAGAAAAATAAAATAACTAATAGCACCAAAGTGATCACGTTTGTGTGTTTCAAACAGAAACATAATAGAATTATTTATCTGTGAAGGAACTGCTAAGAGGGTCGAGGAAAAAAAAAGAAAATGTTTGGAAACATCTGTTTCTCTTGAACTGAGATAAAAAGCTATTTTGTCCCGTATTTTAACTTCCTGAAAGTTTCTATAAAGCACTTTTACCTCAGCATCTTCATGGATAATGCCACAACACTGCTTTGCAAAGCCCTAATGGGTATTCATCTTGTGGCCAGGCAGAATTTCACACACACAGAGCGGATGAGGCAGATACTTCCTCTGACAAGTGAATGTTTCTGTTTTCTCAGCTGCCTCCCAAAAAATTCCGCCCCCCCCCCCTCCTATTTCTTCTAAAGGGAATGGATTTTGTCTTGGGGAAATTGCATTTCTCTGACCTCTCATGTGCCACTACCCCAGCGAGGAACCCTTCTCCCTGGGGCTATGCCTGCGTTTGAGGGAGCAGCTTCTTCACCTGATGATTTACCAGAAGAAATCCTTCTTTCAGTCTAGAGGGAAGGCACTTTCTTCCAAAAGTTAAGACTTTTCATCAGTATTAGGTCTCTAACATTTCTCTGGTACCTGAAAATTCATGACCTTATTCCAGTTTCCAAAGAAGAATCTCTGTGGATGCAGCATCCATGATGTAGGTTTTCTCTTATATTAGAAAAGCTACATTTCCTGATGATTTCTTTGCATTTTGAGCAAAAAAGACTTGGAACAACATAGCCCAAGAGACTAACTTATTATATTGCACCAGGTACACATTTTATTCCTGCCACTCTGAGAAGTTACAATTTAAAGTTATACTCAGATTGTGCTGGGGACCTGTATACTTTTTCTGAGATAAGGCCTTTGGGATTTTATTCGAGATCAAGTCACGTAAGAAGAAGAGATTATAAACACATGTTACAGAGTTGTCCCAGCCTAAAATATATTCTGCAAATACATCTTAAGGTTCTGTAAATAAGGTTACTACACATAATCCCACAGGTACCAGTATTATATGTACATAATAAAGCTTAAGATCTTATTCAATTTTCAGGTATTTTATGAGGAAAGATACTGCCAGATTCTCAAGGGCATTTCATTCAAAGGGAAGGAGATATTATCATACTCTGAATAGATATAGGGGTTAGTTTGTATAGCATCTCATAAAAGTGTAATTTGCAGACTTCAGGAGAAAAAGAAATGCTTTAAGGAACACAGGGAATATTTATGTAGCTACACAAATTACTTGGTAGAGTGGGGTTGCCTTTTCAGAATGATTTTAGAAACTGAAATTACTCCTTACAATATAACTTTTGCCATTATTTTTATCTCTTGCACTTAAAGATATTAAATCCTTGTCTTGAAATTTGGCTCATGAACATGCAATTATGATTAGAGCACTTCATCTTCCCGGCCCGTTAATTCATCACAATAACTAGCCAAATTCTACTGCACATAAAATCTAAAATAAATGGAGCTGGCCCAGGCAAACCTCGATGTAACACAACAAATACAACCACAGGGTGAACACATCCTCATTTTCTTCCAGTGCCTACATCACCTCTGCTTAAATATGCATTTTTGGATCTCAAGCAATACACAGCAAATAGCAGATAAGTCAGTCAGGTTATCTGGAAAATGAAGTGATTTTCACATTTTCAAACCAATTGTGAAAATAAACTTAATAATAGATTATTAATGTGAAAGAAACACATTTTTCTCATGCTTAGTCAAAATTAGCAAGTAGTTTCATTCCTCCTCCTGCTCTGTTTCCCTGAATGAGCTGTCTCTCAGAAAAGCATGAAACATGTTATACTGAAGATTATATTGTTGAAAAACTTGAATTAAATATCGTTAAACTATAAGATTCAAATACTGATCACCTAGGTATGCAGAAGGGCTCTGGGGCTTGAGTGTTAATATGCTGACTTTAATAATAACGTTAATGAAAGGCATTGCCTCAGACAAGAAGATATGCCTATCACAGTTGTATATTATCTATCTTTAATACATTTAGTCAATATACAATGATGCTGAACATATCTGTGCAAACATACCTAATTTTTTACCCTGAAAGCTTGTCAATAATATTTCTCTTAGCATACTTCAGCTTAACTATTGGAAGCAAGTGGCTGGAAAGAAGTAACCGGTATTTCCTCCTTGTCCCATTTTAGCGGGTACTAAATCCACATTAACGTGACTGCTGAGCCTTGGAATGACACCTCTACACCATGAAAAAACACCCAAGAGTTATTCTGAAAACGATATTACTGTAAAGAGATTTTCTCTGCAATAGATGTTTTAGAAGCCTGAGCATAACCCAAAAAGTTTTGGATCAACATCGAGTGTCTCATGACCCAGAAGACAAGACTGCAGGATCAGTCCAACCACATGTGTGTGCAGGTAGCACAGACAACCCACCTACACCTCAGCCTCCCTGGAGCAGGGTCTCCACAAAACACCCTTCTTTTACATGGGAGCACAGATTGAGAGTCTGTCCCCAGGCGCCCTGGGCTGGAAAGTCTCTGTTAACGTACAAGTGAAACAGAACCACGTGCACCCAAAAATCAGGATGTCTTCTTGTTCTATCTGTGCAACAATAGTCAAGAAATGCTCGAGAGCACAACTCAGATAAGTTCTGGACAGTAAACCAAAACCCTAAACATCTGTCTACACACGACTCCTCTCATTGCAGTTACTTTGGTCACAAATAGGTATTGTATGACACAGACATCCCAGCTGGAAATTTTCTGTAGTGTTCGAAGCTACAGAGCATGAAATGATCACATCAATTGATAATGACTGAAGCATGACTATAAAATAATTACCACCTTCAAGGGAAAATAAGAAAGATAAAAATAATAACTAGTAGAGAATAAAATAGAAGGATATGTATAAATGATGTATAAATGAGATACGTGGCCAGAGCCTTTGAAGGTGAGCTGCACACCCACTGTGTGTGCTTTGATCACCAGCACGGTGCTCACCAGGAGACACCGCCTGCACAAGGAGCAAGAGATGAACATGGTACAGACCTCGCACAGCTCAGCCAGAGTCCGGGTCAGGATGCCAGGGCTGGGACTCTTTTCCCTGCTGAATGCCAAGTTTCTTTCTCAGCTTGTTTTTCATTGAAGGAGACCACAAGTTTCATCATTCTAGCACTACAGATGAGACCCCATGGTGGTACATGCTGAAGGCGGCCACTACACAGACATCTCCTTCCCTTCCCATTCTCCTAATCTTCCATTTATAGCTGCAAAATACCATAGAATGGTTAGAGTTGGAAAGGACACTGAGGATCATCTAGTTCCAAATCCCCACTACCATGGGCAAGGAACACCTCCCACAAGACCAGTTTGACCAAAACCCTGTCCAGTGTTATTTTCCCATACATGCTGCTGGGGTTCTCTGTGACTGACACTCCTTTGAAAATCATTTACTGGTGATCAATATACCCTGTGAAGCAATGTCTGTTTTATTTGTTTCCTTTTGCTATAGTTCCCTATAATGTTTGTTTTTTTTTTAAAAAAAAAGAACAAATAAAGCTGTGTGATCAAAATTTCATATTAAGTTTCTAATACTTCACTCCCAAGAGGTTCAAGCGTGAAGCAGAACTCCTAGGTGAAATTACAGCTCCATGTAATCCATAGTCATTTGCCAATTAATGTATGTTAGCACTAACAGCACTGAAAGAACCTGACAACGCTCAAAATATGTATGTATTACAGTAATGAAGACTTCATTAGAAACCCTATAAAAAGTGACTTCCATATGTTTCAGAAATATTGGATCTTAGCTGCTCGTTGAATCTGGTTTTGCTCAATTATGGAAAGCCCATTTGTAAACATTAAAATAGTTAAAGAATATATTTTATCTTTTTTAGAGGACAACGTGTCAGCTAATCATAGAATGAATTTTTGTCCACATTAGCTCAAATTGGCCACTATTTGACAAAATTCTGTCAATTGATAATAGTCTGGACATTACTGGTCTCGTTGGACAGCACTGCATTTCAAAAGACACTACTTTTTGTCAGTAGTTTCTTTCATGATGAAGACAAAGCAGCACTCATTAAAGAAAACATGCTGCCCACTGCTAGAGAATTAAAAGAATGCTTATTTTCTTATTTTTAACACTAAGGAGATATAGCGCACATTAAGAAAACCATTAAATTAAGGTCTGTAGAAATGGTGAATACTTAGGGGAGAAAAAAGGATATTTGGATATCTGTTAATTGTTTTGGGTTGAAAGTGATGTTATTCTACTAGATATTTTCCATTGAGTTGGACTCTTGTTGATTAGAAGTTAACTCATAAAGCTGACTTGGTTCCACCCAAATCAATAGAATTCCATTTTCTTCCTAGAGGAACATTGATGATCAGGCTCATCAAATTCAAATGAGCAGAAATTGATTTACCAGTCGTAAGGAAGACCAAAACTAGACTTCCAAATACACGATAACTCTAGTAGCCCTCCTCATAGGGATACTAGAGTATGTACCCTCATGGAAATTTTGTACATGAAGGTAACCAGTAAATATTTTAATAATCTTACAAATACTATGAATAAACAGAGAAAGCTTCAAAGGCTTACTTCCCTAAAGAAAGAGGAGGAAAAAAAGAATGGAATTTTGAGAAAAGGGAAAGAGAAAAAAAAAAAAAATCAAAGGAAAGTCAGTGCGGAATTTTGAGAAAAGAGAAAGAGAAAAAAAAAAAAAAAATCAAAGGAAAGTCAGTGCAAGTGAATTTCTGGAAACAAATATATTCTAGAGGCTGCAGCAAAATGTAACCTCAGCACAGCGGGGGTGAGAGGAATGGGTTGTCAAAGCCGTTAGAGCCATTCATACTTTCAGAACAGCCGTGTACCAGTATGATTGTCTGCTGCACCAAGGGATTTCAGCCTCCTGAAGTGTTTTTCACTAGTAGCTAGGTCTGGGAAGCAAATATTGGCCTACTTTGTGAGAAATATCAATATTAAATTTTACCTGCCTAGGAATTAAATGAAAGGTAAAAAGCTCAACCTGGGGGAGAAGGGTAAAAAGGAGAGGCCAATTCTACTACAAAAATTGAAACCTGGAGTTTTCCCCCAGTGAATGATTTGATGGACTTCATTTAAGTTTAATCTTTCAAAACTATAGGATATTGATTTACTTTCCAAACCGAAATGTCATTTAAACCCTCCAAATACAGCTCATCACTTAAAAGAAAGTCAAACAATACTTTAAAAATATATATGTTTTTAATGGGGATATTGGTCAAAAGCATCTTTATTCCCACATTACCATTTTATTTTCACATCTCCTTAACTCCTGGTGTAAAATCAGGGTAGTAGTACCCAAAGTGAGGTAACTGCTCTCCAATTTCCAGAAGCCCTTCCAAACTAAGTTCCTCCAGGACTCTAGGATTTTTATGGGTTTTGGGTTTTCCCCCACCCTCCAAAAGGCATTGGCGGTTTCTTTTTTAACATAAACAATTTACAAACCCAACATAAATGTACAAATTGTATTAGTAATGTATAATCCAAATTATTTCAAAAAATACAGCAGTATTTTCACACAGAAGATCCAACAAATAACTAAAGGGGAAAAATTGGGCAGATTCTGTTGCTAATTCTGTCAATTAATTACGTGAAGAAAGGAAGTTAGAAAATAATTTGGACAGCGCAAGATTTCAGTGGTTGCTTTAAAGCCAAGATCATGAGTTTCTGAAGAGAATTTAAAAAAATACTATATGTGGAGAATATCTTTAGCTTTTTACAGAATCCATAGACACCTGTGTGCATCCTGACCTCCAGGAGAAGTGCTAAAAACAGGCTTCAATTTAAATGTACACTGCACCTTCAAAAAATAGCCTTGCAGCCTGCGTGGCTATTTAGACAGCTATAAATAATAGAAGAGTTTATGTAGGAATCGTTTCTGAGCTCAGTGGTCAAACACATTTTGGCAACCTGAAGGGTCAATTACCAATTTTACATTTTATTGCAAATGTCTATTTCTATTCCTCCAGGGTCGTTGCTCTGACTCCAGAGGTCCTGCTGAAAGCTGTGCACATGCAGACACCCCAACATGCCCTCATCCCACTCTACACATCCTAAAGTCAATGGCAAAATTCTTAGAATCATAGAATCATAGAATTCTATCTTCTGACCTGCAGTGGCCACCAGCTGCAGCCCTAAACACCAGGGTTTTGCCTTCAAGCAACCTGGTCTGGTGGGAGGTGTCCCTGCCCAGGGCATGGGGGTTGGAACTCGATGGTCTTTAAGGTCCCTTCCAACCCAAACCATCCTATGATTTGATGAAGACCAACTAAGGTCTCTTCCAGCTCAAACACCACCAATAACGGTTGGACTAGAGACGATATTTTTATAAACCAAATTGAGATTATTGTGAAGAAATCCAGTGGTGGAAATTTGCAACAATCCTAATTTATCTGGTCAGTAATTAACGAGCGCTTCACACATCATTCTGAGCTTTCTGGCTCTGAGCTGCAGCCACTATATTTTCTGCCAGTATTATCCCAGCACGGATCATTAGAGACTTGTTCAGGGAAGTCCTTCTCCTTTCCTCTGTGGCTTAAATAGGCTTAGTTTTATATGGATGGGTTGCAAAATCTTTAATCATTCTGGTGAATTGTCCCTGACCTCCCTCTGAATTTCCGAGAGACTTCATGAATCCTGGACACTCAAACAGGACAGCAGCATTGCCCCGTGGAGTTCCTCCAGGAGAAAGAGAGAGTTTCTCACCAGATCTATTCAATATTCTCCCTTCGTATACTGCCGCTTGGGATAAAAATCTCCTATCCTGCAAGTATCAGCTACATTCATTATTCTTAGATATATGACCTTACATTTGGTGGTATGAAACACATATTGATTGAACGCTCATCTGACAGGCTTGTAATTACTCAGGTCATCCCATTTACCCTTTTTAAATAATGGCAGAACACGAGCTTTCTTCCAGCCTATTGAAACTTCCCTAGTGATCCAGGACTTATTAAAAATAAACATTAATGATCCAAAGAGCAGCTCGGCTGGCTCTTAAAAATTTTAGGTGCCAGTTACCCAGACTTACTGATTTAACAGAGCCCGATGATCGTAGCTGCCATTTAACTGCCTCTTAATCACCGCTGGGATATAAATTATTCCCTCCTGTGAGGCAGCGGCGTCACCCTCCTCCCTCCCCGCCGGGGAGCGGACAGATGCACAGACAGTGCCATTTCCATCTGCAAATGGACCAGCGCAACTGTTAAACTTATTTTCACTCCTGCTGCATTTAAAGGACGTCATGAAATAGGTTTAAACTTGCTGGCCATACATTTTCCTCATGCTCTTTTGCTTGTCAATCTTGCTGTGTTCAACTCCGCATTTCTAGTCTCTGCTTTATGCTCCTACTCGCCCTGCTCACCATTTGTTATATAGAGTATTTTACCAGGGGCAGGGAGGGGGGAAAAAATTAGGGGATTTTGATTGTTTTCATCTTTGTGAAACCGCATCTTTTGGAGAACAGTAAATAAATTATTGAGATTTTTTTTTTCCCCCCGTTAGCGTATACTAGACATAATCAAACCGTGCTTCCCTGCACCGAGCAACCACTAACTTCTCATTTGGTGATCAATTACTCTCTTGCCATGGAGATGGGATCTGATTGAGAGCTCCCTTCTGCTGGATGCGACGCATCTTGAGTTTGGGAAATGTCAACCACCGTTTTTAAGAAACACCAAGGGGAATCTCCTACCAGCCGCCTGAGACCTTCCCCATCTGCCTCTCCGAGGAAAGGACCCTACCATTCTGCGCTTCTCCTCCTCCTCCCCTGCAAACACAGGCTGCAAAACACAGAGCGAAAAAGTTCCCCTGGGATTTGTTTTCCTAGCAGACATGATCAAGTGCCCCATCTCCTATTTTAGCTATTAGAAAAATTGAACTCGAACGCTGATGGTTCATTTGTATTAATTGCCTGTGACTGACAAGGGTAATGCACTCTGTTCTAAGTGCCATTTCCCTCTGCCTTCTGCCTGCTCACTTCTTCTGAAAGAGCAGAAAGAGCCACTAATTGTTATATTCAATACTCTCTATTTCCTGCAAGCAATACCAATTTAATTAAATTTACATGGTTATAACTGACCACTACAACTCCTCTCATCTGTTTATACAGGTCACTAGAATTGATAAATCTCCATTCCATTGCTGACATCTTCATTTTAAGTGCTCCCTCAGTCCCCTACTGACCTTTTTTTTTTTTAAAAAAAGAAAAGTTTTCTACCCTTTCTGCTCAGCTATTCATGCTGTCCTAGCTGAGGCTGGTTGAAATAGAGGCCTTCTCCTTCCAGAGGAGGAAGGACAGCAACCCATAAACCCCAAATCCCCATTTTATGCTGTTACTGCCAGGGTATTTCCCTTCTCGCTTAGAACAGGAAGGATCTTTGAGAAGAGCATTTGGACATTTCTCTTCTTTCACCCCTTTAAATCCACTGGAGCCATTCACAGGTGAAACCAGAGGTAACCAACGCTGTTACCCACCGTGGCGATGATGATGATGTCTGTTGAGGGTATCTGAAGCCTGCTGAGACAGGCACCACCAGTGATGCTCCAGCACTGCAAAGGCACTGCAGTGCTCTCCGAGGCACAAAGCAGCAGCAAAAGATCTTGCTACTTTAAGCCCAAAACCAGAGAGGATTGACACAGGGGTGGCTGCTCCTCCCCATGCCACCCAGAGCCCCCCAGCTCTGCTCCTCCAGCACCGAGATTAAAGCTCCCCCCATTCCCGTGTGCTTTTCCCAGGGCAGGCAGGGCCACGCTTCCACTGCAATTCAGAAAATCTGAATAAAGCAGCTTAAAAAGCTCTCCTTTTTTGTAGTTTCTCAGTAGCTCTCTCTCAGGTTAGCTCAGCTCTCTGCCCGAGCCCAGAGGAAGTGCCCAAATGCTTTGTCCTTGTCCCAGGCTCCGATGCCCCTCTGAACCTGCCTTTTCTTTGGCTTGGGCAGGAGAGTTCCTACAGCCCTCGCTCATCCACTTCGTGCTCAAAGTGGGGTTACACTAATGCAGGTGGGGTTACTGCTTCCAGAGCAGCAGAGGTTGACTTTGAAGGGGTTGGAAGGAATAAAAATGAAACACAGTTTTCAACTGCATGAGCAGGTGGGAAGGAGCAAGCTGCTGAGGCTGAGCATTGCAGGTCCATCCTCAGAGCCCGTGCTCAGAAATGAGATAGTGTTGGCTGAGCTGCCAGATGGCTCCAGCACAGACACGGGGTGGTGGGAGAGCAGTTTGGCCTCTCAGTTACCATGCACTGAGGATGCTCATTCCCATCCCACCAGGTGCTACCTTTGCTGTACAACCCTCCCTGGTGATGGGAGGAACCACCAATAGGGACTTCAACAGCTGGTTTTCTTGCAATTAACAGGAACAAAATTTTCTTGGGTTTTTTTTTTTTTGACATCTGTTTTATAAAATTTTGTTTAAGGTGGTTTTTTTTTTCTGGAACGAGGGAGAAAAATAATAAGAACAGTTCTAGAAATAATTTTTATCTGTCAGTTTCAAAGGATTTTGCAAAGGAAAAGATTACAAAAGGCAGGTTTACGTACAAGTGAAGCAGGCAGTAACTGCAAAACAACATCAACTCTGGCTACCAACCCCAGCAACCCTACCAACACCAGCTCTGGCTGTAGATAAAGTGACATGCAGGGGTCAAGAAGCCAGGTAGAAGGAAAACTGGTTTTCCTGTCTCATCTGGCATTTTTCTCTAGTAAGAGCTCACACCAGAAAATTCCCTTTGCCGGGGAAATGCACCCAACATTGTCCATGCAAAACTGCTTGCTGTATCCTGCTAAACTTCTGAGTAGGGCAAAGGAAGAAGAAATGTAAACACTAGAATTTAAAAATATATTGAGTGTGAAGACAGTCTGACTGGACTTCTAGCCTCGGGAGGAGGAGAGAAAGA